>NC_091798.1:79015000-79315000 GCF_041296235.1 Equus asinus | reverse complement strand
CGGATACTCCATTTCCCAGCATCTCTTCTGGCTCATCTGGGCCAATTAGATGCTTCACCCCAGATTCTGAATTAGGAAATAGTAAACCAAAGAGCAAGAGTGAGAACCCTGGAGCCGGCCCAGTGGCGTAGAGGTTAAGTTCTCATGCCCCGCTTGGGCGGCCTGGGGTTCGCAGCCTATCAAACCATGCTGTGGCAGGTGTCCCATCTATAAAATAGAGGAAGATGGGCACAAATGTTAGCTCAGGGCCAATCTTCCTCAGCAAAAAGAGGACGATTGGCAGCAGATGTTAGCTCAGGGCTAATCTTCCTCAAAAAAAAAAAGAAAAAGAAAAAGAGAATCCATTTTCATGGTAGATGGCATAGGGCCAAGAGCATTCATATTCAGGTGCCCCAAAGGAAGCTGGGCGATGCTCCTGCTGAGTTCCCAAAGCTGGTCACAGTGCAGTGCAGGGGACAGCATCTGGTATCCAGTGACCAGCAGTGTTGTCTTAGGTTGGGATTTGGGATGTGACTTTGATTGCTGCCCTGGCTCTTGGCCAGCTTTTTTGTGGTTTTCCCAATTCTCAATCTGCTAATCAGACTGTCCAGTAATTCTGTGAGCAACTCAATATGCTATTAATAGATGTCTTCTCGGGTTAAATAGTTCAGAGGTAAAGTCGTGTCTACATACAATTTCTCTGAGGAAAAACCATATTCTTTTTTACAGATATCAGTTTTGTTATAAATTTCAGGTTGGAGATAGGGCAGAAGGAGACAAATATATGAAGTTAAAAAAATTTCTCCAGGTAATTCTGGCATATTCTGCCCCTGTTGAGAACCTCTGGATTAAGACACCTTTCCTTTGTTTTAAATGTCACACAAATAATTATTAACTCATTGAGTCCTGAGGCAGAAACCTGGAGGGAAAATGTCAAGGGAACATTTGGTTGAATCTTGCCTTTGGTGGGCACAAGATCCTGAGCCTTACAGAAAGGCATTTTGAGAAAGCCGTTGAGGGGGCTGGAGACTCATGGGAGGTGGCACATAAAACAAAACCACCGTCAGTTACAAGGTAATGTGAAATACATGTAAAAACATAGGCACAAAATATTTTTTAAAAAGTTTAGAAATGTGTTTATAGTATATGTTTTGTGAAAGATACAGTGAGCATAAAGAGAGATGATTTCTTTAACAATTCTAAGTGAAAGCATCATACTTGTTTTGATTTCTATAATTCAGTCTCATGTTTGGGGGAAATGATAAAGCCTTTCAATAAACAAAAGTAACCAAAAAACCCAAAAAAGTAATGAAAGTAAACAAAAAATCAAATAACTACCACCCCTCCCCAAAAAAAGAGAGAGGAAAAAAAGACTCTACTAGCCATATCCTTGATGGTGAAATGCCCAAACTTCCAAACATATGAAATAAATGTAATAAGAATAGTGCCAAAGTGAGAAAATGGCTTGCATTTCCTTACTAATTTCAGGAAACTTAGAAAAGTTGATGTTTTTGGAGATGGGAAGTGTGTTAGAGAAAAATCCATTTGGGGACAAATAATTGAAAACCACAGCTTGAACTAAATGCGAGTGTGCACTAAAGCTCATAAAAGCACAGGAGAAGAAGTGTTCTAGATCTGGATTTTATTTTTCAAAACCATCTAAACATGCTAAGCTCAAATTGAATTGGCGAATACGCACTTGCCATTTCTACAGCATAGCCTCAGATACAGCTGTTGACTTGCTCTATCTGCTTATACCGCTTGGCATAGGATTAACCATCTGAACACCTCCATGGACCAAGATAATAGCTTTGCTCTTAGTGGGTGGTTCTGTTACTTATGTTGGAAAAATTACATATTCAGAAGACATTGCAGTTTTCTCATTTCTACCCCATCACTATTTCTTATTTATTTCTGTACATTTCTGATCCTGGATGATAATAATTTGCCATTCAGTATATTAACCATCATACTCTAAGATTCCAGCCTAAAGCACATGCATAAATGTAGCCTTATTAAAGATGTTATAATGTGCTATCATTTTGCTATTAAGGAGTTTAGTGAAAATGCACATACTCATAGTGCATTACAAATTTAAGCATTCTATTGTTTCAGCAGATTTGAGGTTCAAATATAAACAAAGGGCCCTTGATGGATATCAAAGTTTAAATAATTAATATCCTCCTCTGGCGGACAGGTCAAGACCTAGGCTTGCATTACAGCGGCTAATTTAGATGAACGGAGGTTTATCTGGTAAGCGGCAGGAAATCCATCAGAATGCTGCAAAGAACTGCGCAATGTTATACAGAATCAAGAGTGCGCTGGTTGAGTAGCATGTGCCCAGTCCTGGGGACACTGAGGTGGCTTCTGACTGCTCTCAGCCTTGCTCTATCACAGGACACTCCTGCACTAGTTCTCACATGGTGATTCCCCACGAGTGCCAAGCTTAAGTCAATGCAGCCACGAGAAAGGAAGGAGGGCCAGGGAGACCCTTCTGCCCACATTTACAGAATTCTCTTCCAGAGTAAGGATCCCATCTCTCAGTCACTTCACATCCAAATTTTTTACTGATATTGTTCCATTTTCCTCAATGTAGAAACTCAATCAATGTAAATTTACCCTTGTTAATAAGTTCTAGATTTAATTGTTCCAAACTCTGCAAGGAATCATGTTCAGAGGAACAAAGTACGAGTGACCAGAAGTAATAAAAAAAAAATGAAGTTCTAACCCTTAACTTAGGTCTTTCAAAAAACTTGGAAGTAGGCCCAATTCATAACATTCTGCAACGGTTCTTCTATACTTTTCCTCCCCGTCCCCCACCACGGTTCTCATACTCCTCATTGGCTGAAAACTCCCTCAGTTTCCAAGTCCCACCCAAATCATCTCCACACTCAGCCTTGGAAGACTTTTCTTCTCTCGTCTGTCCTCCTCTTCTCTCAGGCTTTTGTTGTTGTATTAGCTTCACCTGTGTATAGGCTTTCTCTCTCTTCCTCAGCAGACTTCAGTGTTTCATTGATTCTCTGCCAGTTCTCTATTTCCACCTTTTAAATCTTCAGGAACTCCTTTGGCTGAGACAACCCCCACCTCAGAAGGTGGAGGAAAGGCGAGGGTATCTTGACTGAACAGGCAAAGACTGGTGTGGGCCAGTAGCGGAGGCTGGGAAGAGGAGGCTGAGATAAGCTGTGGGTAAAAACAAGTTTTTACCCTATTGCCCCTAAAATGCATGTGATGATGCAGGGTAAAGAAGTATTGATTTTCCTTGATTCTTTAAATATCTTTCACTTACCATTTTGTAGGCAATTTTGCTGTTCTATTTTCTGTGTTGCTTTTATAATTCCCAACTTTCATTTTATTTTCCATTTCACAAGAAACCAAACTCCCTGAGGTCTGAATGGTAAAATGAACTTACATGGAAACCAAATGACTATAGGCTTTCTATAATCCTAAATTATCTATGGCTAGGCCTGGTGGTCTAGTGGTTAAGATTCACTGCTCTCACTGCCAAGGCCTTGATTTCTTCCTGGTCAGGGATCCACACCCATCTGTCAGTTGTCACACCGATGCAGCTATGTGTTGCTGAAAGCTATGCCACCGGTACTTCAAATATCAGCAGAGTCATCTATAGTGGACAGGTTTCAGTGGACCTTCCAGACTAAGACAAACGAGGAAGAAGGACACGGCCAGACACTTCTGAAAAAATTGGCTGTGAAAACCCTATGAATAGTAGTGGAGCCTTGTCTGATACAGCGCTGGAAGGTTGTAGTGCTGGAAGAGGATGCACAAAAAGACTGGGCAGGGCTGCACTTTGCTGTACACAGGGTTGCTAGGAGTTGGAAGGGACTGAACAGCACTAACAACAAAAAATTTTGTGTTATCCAAGAAATGGCATACTTAGTACAACCTAGGTGCGTTCCTTAAGAGACTCAGACCCTGGAGTACTACTTTCTTCATTAAAATCCCTAAGGTTTGTGTTCAAATCTGTGGAAGTATCCTGAGAAAACCTAAGTGATGACCACACTATTTTAATTTCCTCTCAGTGAACATCTATAGACTTTTCTAAAATATCAATATATACATTTTGACATATGTCTTTTAATGTATAGCTTACTAGGCACTCTGAGAGCCTCAGTTTCCAAGAGTTTGAGACTATTTACCTTTGGATCCATGCTTCAGGTTTAACTAGTGCTGGGGAGAGTGGATATAGTTATGTATAGTTGGCCTTCTCAGTTGGGAATATATTTGCCACCTCGCATCCAGGGGACATTTAGCAATGCTTGAGCGTTGCTATTATATGGGTGCTTTTGTTTCTAGTGAGTAAAGACCAGAATGCTACTAAATATCCTACAATGCACAGAAAAGTCCCCACAACAATGATCTGGTCCAAAATGTCAATAGTGACAAAGGTGAGAAACCCTTGATTAAAGATTTGTGAGGTGGTCTTAATGTTTTTTCTCTATGCCTTTGACAGGAGCCAGTATATGAGACTTCAAGCTTGAGATTTTGCTGCTCAGCATCCCCTTTGGAGTATTTTCATCAAATATAGGTTTTTAAAAATGTATCTTTCAGGCATTGCGTCATAATGTAATCTAATAGAGGTTTTGTTGAGAATATTTTAACCCGACGATTATGGTTAATGAATAGCAATTAATATTATTATTTTTGATTTTGAAAAAATGTTTCTTATCATGTGGATGTTATTCTATCTTTCTTCATTTTTTAAAGATTACGTATTATTTCAACATACCCTACTGATGAATACTATGAGAAAACAATCTAAGTTTCAGATGTTGTTTGAATACGCATATGTTGACAAAAGATTCTAAAATGTTTCAGTTAACTATTTTTATCACATTTAGACTTTAAAAATTTATTTAAATAAAAATATAGGATGCTGGAAAGTTAACTATCACAGAATTTATTGTATGATTTTTAATTGCTTTTCCAAAAAGCGTTTATTTATTCTTCCAAATAAAGACTTTGAGTTTTTTTTCAATACTGCAATTGAATCAAAATACTGATATTGAAGGTATATTTCCTCCACTAAAAACTTATTTGGATATTATGTGTTGTATATATGTGTATGTGTAATAAGCTATTTTATTGTGTAGGGTTGCTATGGATAGTTTAATTCAGTTTAGTTTATTGAATTATAGAAGTACTGTTTAGTTGAGAGTACAGAAGTTCAATTTCTGAATTTAAGTACCCTCAGCAAGTGAGTTTGATTTGAAATATTTACCAAGCACCTTGCGTGTATAAAGTGTCATATGACTTGTATTTTTACAAATAATTTACTTAGTCATTCTCATCAGAGATCAGAAATGACCTCTTAAAATGTTTCAGTTTAGGTGTTTCTATTAGGACATAGTAAGCCACAAGGGAATGTCACTCCCCTTCTAAGGACAACAACAAAAAGAACAGATGATATATAAAGTTATAACTCGGGGCATGCATAATAGACCTGAGGTCACAATGCAACCAAATGAACTGAATTTCAAAGGGTAACAAGACTCTCCAATGGGAAGTAAAAGGAAAAGCAATCCCAGCACTCAGGATTTGCCTAAAACTGAGGCTTGAGCAGGAGAACTGAGAAAATCCTTGCCCCCACCTTTAACCTCAGGCCAAATGTCAAACAGCAGCAGTGTGCCACGCAGGGAGGAGAAAGAATATGAAAAAAGTCCCCCTCTGTGGTGCAGGAATTGCACAGTCTTCTGAAAACTTAAGATGAAACAAGAATGCTAAGAGAAACTCTGGCACCTCAAACCACACACTAAGTATAAGAAAGCAGCAGACCACTGATTGAAGAATTTGAAGTTGCTAGTATACAATACCAGTAACAAAGGAGACAGTGCCAATGACAAATTCTAAACCTCAGTCAACTATGGATTAGATTGACTCAATCACTCACACTGATGGCCTAACCAAAGAAAAGTCATGTTGTTTTCTTTTGTTCTCCATAAATTCTATCTACTTCAGTCTCTATTGCTTTTCTATGCATGATGTCTAACATTTAAACAAAAATATAAGACACACCAGAAAAAACAAAATGACCCATTGTCAAGAGATCAAATAGTCAACCAAACAGACCAAGAGATGATATTTACTGAGATTTCTCTATGTCAAGGACTGATATGCACTTCTTTGATGTGATGTCATTTAACCCTATTATCTCTATACAATATAAGAATTATCTATACTCTATTTTATTTATTATATGCATGAGAAAACTGGTGTAAAGAGATAAAGAAATATTCCCAATCCATAGAACCAGTATATTTTGGAAGCAGGATTTGGATACATGCCAGGCTGATTTTAGAGCCCAAATCATGGCTGTTATGCTATAGAGTCTTCCAAATATGGCAATATGAGAGGAAGTCATTGCACACAGAAATTTATCTAGTAATTCTTTTTCCATGTAACTTTAGAAAAATATAGAACAGTTCTTTTTTCCTAAAAATTAAATTAGAAGAGGAAAGATGTTGGAGAATACCCCTCTATGTGCCATTCCATCTGCTTCTATATCAGATCTCAGATTTTATGACTTAAATATCTGCTTAATGTGAGGAGATTGTGTTCACATGGGTTATCTTATTAAACAACATTGTTTTAAATATTTGGATATTTCAGTATAGAGCCTTTGTAGTTCTGACTGTGAGGGGAAATCTTTTATTGGAGAATCCACTAGACTACTGAGAGCATTGCTTTTAAATGTCACCCCTTCATTTTTTCCAAAGAAACAGGTTCCAGAGTAGAAATATTGTTTCAAGTGAATAGGAAGTTTATCAGCCAGGTAAATTTTTCTTTTCTGCCCTACCACCTGAGTTCATGTAATACAAAGGGGGAACCCAAGGACTTGAGGAATTTGAGTAATTTATACTTAGTTACTTGGAAGACCTTGCAGAAAGGTGTCTTAGAGACTTGGATACCATCAAGCACTAGGTCATGAGCAGAAGATCTGTGTCAGAGCCGTGGAGATTTAGTTGTTCAGCACATATTTTTTGAGAGGCTTGTGCCAGGTACTAGATACATGCAGTACATGGATAATTTATTTGGTTTTTTTGTGTGTTATTATAGAACTCAGGAAAGAGGTGGAAAACTGATTCCATAGCCCCTTGTAGTTGGAGTCCTAACTTATCAAAATCTTAGGCAATGTAACTCCAAGATGATCATAGATTGGAGATGTTATAACTGTTACAATTATGAGTACTGAAAAGTCATAGGAAGAGGATATATGAGGTTGGTGTAATACACATTGTTCGTTGCCTACAAAATATACATTAAGTACTTTCTACCTTGCTTAGAGTTTCTATTCGCATCCCCAGGGAAGTGACTATGGTTATTTTAAGCCAATTGTAGTAGTTTAGACCTATGATATCCAAAGCAGTAGCCACTAGCCATATGTGGCTTTTGAGCACTTGAGATGTTACTGAGGCAAAATTAAGATATGCTATAGTTGTAAAATTCACATAAAATATTGAAGATTTAGTACAAAAAAATAATGTAAAATATTTTATTTTTTAAAATGATAATATATTGAAATAATATTGTGGTTATATTGGGTTAGCTAAAATATATTATTAAAATTAATATCATCTCTATTTCTACCTTTTGAATGTAGGTATTACAAAATTAAACATTACTTATGTGCCTTGCATTATGTTTTTATTGGATATTGGTCTGCAGTGGTGAATTCTTTGAGTTTGTGTATATCTTAGTCTTTATTTTGCCTTCAGTTTTGAACTAACAACGTTTCCTACATAGAAAACTTCAAAGAACCTGCCAAAAAGTTATTAAAACTAATAAGTGAGTTTAACAAGTTCGTAGCTTAGTAGATCAATATACAAAAATCAACTGTATTTCTGTATACTAGTAATAAACAATTGCAAATCTAAATTAAAATGGACTACTTACAATTACACCAAGAACTATATCCTTATATGTAAATCTAATAAAATATGTATAATACTGAGAACTACAAAACACAGATGAAAGAAATCAAGGAAGACACAAATAAATGGAGAGATACGTGTTTATGGTTTGGAAAACTCAATATTGTTTAGATGTCACCTCTCTCCAAAATAATATATAGATTCAAAGCAACACTCCCCCCCACAAAATCCAAGTAGAGATTGCCAAGTTGATTCTAAAATTTATCTGGAAAGACAAAGGAACTAGGAAAGCGAAAATAATGAAGGGTAGAACTTACATTACCTTATTTTAAGACTTACTATGAAGCTACAATTATCTAGTCCATGCATTATTGATGATAGTATAGACTTATAGATTAATGGAACAGAATGTAGAGTCCAGAAATAAACCTACACAACTATTGTTAATGGACTCTTGACAAAGATGTAAAGGCAATTCAGTGGAGAAAGGATTGTGATTTCAACAAATGATGCTGGAACAATTGGATCTCTATATACAAAAAAACAAAGATAACCTTGATACATACCAAAAATTAACTCAAAATGGATCATATACCTAAATATAATACATACAACTAGAAAACTTCAAGAAGAAAACATTGGAAAGAATCTTTTTGATCTTGCCTTAGGTAAAGACTTCTTACATAAGACAAAAAAAAAAGAGGACAATCCATTAAAAACATTGCTAGGTTAAACTTTATCAAATTTAAATACATAAGTCTTTGAAAGACACCATTATGAGGATGAAAAGATGAGCCACAGACTGGGCAAAAATATTTGCATTTGATGTAAGATTTGTACCCAGAATATATAAAGAACTCTCAAAACTCAATAACAAGAAACAAACATCCTAATTGAAAATACATTCAAACAGACACATCAGCAAAGACAATATATAGATGGAAAATAAACACGTGAAGAATGCTCAACATCGTTAACCATAAGCAAAATTAAAATTAAAGTCACAAGTCATAGAATGGAAAAAAAAAATAAATAAACTGATCATACCAAGCACAAGAATGTGGAGCAAACAGAAATTGCATCCGTTCATGGGGAGAATGAAAATAGTACAAACGCTTTACAAAAGTGTATCTAGAAAGTTACCACACCCTTAACCCAACCTAGCAATCACGTGGTGAAAACTTATGTTCACCCAAATATATGTATGTAAATATTTATAAAAATTGTACTTGTTATCCACATAAGCGTGCACACACACTGAATCTAACATTATTCAAAAGGGTTAAAAATAAAAGAATGGACTTCTGCTTCTGGCTATGATTGAGTAACAAATATTGGCTTTAACCTTCCAAGGTAAACAACTAGAAATGGGAAAAATGTACGAAGCACCTATTTTCAGACATTGGATGTTGACAGTTAAAGATTTATCCTTGAGGAAAAACAAAGATAGTGAGCTCTAATATTACCCAAGGCTTCTGCCTGGTGGCAGTTTTCAGACTGCGGGCATGGCAAGGAAAACCCAGAGTCTGGGGGGCTTGCTGAGTTGAGAAGCTGGAAATTGGAATTCAGGGAAGCTGAGGCAGCTAGAAATTTCAGCAAATAGTTTTAAAATAGAGGGAGTTATGTAGAAAAAAGTCTCCAGATATCTGATCTAGATATCTGCATCTGTGTCCTTCAGTATTTGCTGGGAATGAGGCTGCACAGGCATAGAACAAAACTCCACCAGGCTACACAAAGAATGACTAATGTTCATGTTCAAGTGAGCAATATCAGTCTTTAGTATCCAGCCACTTCTCCTAGATATACTCTTTGCCCCGTTCTTGGAGGCCAGGTCCACATGTACACTCTGTACACGCTAATAAGCACTGTCCTCTCTAATTGTTTCCCCCATCCCAGCCAAATCAAACCTTCTTTTCTCTAAGGACTCTAACACCAAATGCCTACATAAAACGTGCTGCTAAACAAACTTACTTAAGTAGAAAATAGTTGATCAATAGACGTTATAGACAGTAATGAAGACAGTGTAGTATTGATGAAGAGATAGACACATGAATCAATGGAACCACATAAAAAGTAAAGAAAAGAAGTAGACCTGCATGAATATGGCCATTTGATTATTGACAAAGGTGCAAAGCAATTAAACAGAGAAAGATTGGTCTTGTTAATAAGTAGTGTTGGAACAATTGGTCGTGCATTTGTAAACATATAAACCCAGACCTAAACCTCATTCCTCATACAAAGATTAATATAAAATGAATCATAGAGCTAAATGTGAAACATAAATCTATAAGCTTTTAATAGAAATCATAGGAGACACTATTTACCACCTGGGGTTAGGCCAAGAGATTTCAGAAATGGCTCTAAAACATGATCCATAAAAGAAAAACAACTGAAAAATTGCACTTCATCTAAATTAAAACCTTTCTTTGCTAAATTGTTGAGAGAATGAAAAGACAAGCTTTAGACTAGGAGAAGATATTCACAAGTCGTGTATGTGACAAATAATATCCAGAAAATATAAAGAATTCCTAGAACTCAACAATAAGAAAACAGACAACCCAATTAAAAAATAGGCAAAGACTTGAACAAACATCTTGCTAAAGAGGATATAAATTTGGAAAATAGGTGCATAAAATACATTTAACATTATCCATTAGGGAAATTCAAATTAAAACCACAGTGAGATACTACCACATACCTATTAAAATGGTTAAAATAAAAAATAATGACAATATCAAGGGTGGTGATGATGCAGAGCAATTACAACTCTCATTCACTGCTGGTAAGAATTTAAAATGGTATAGCCACTTTGGAAAACATCTTGGCAGTTTCTAATGAAGTTAAGCATAACCTACCATTTGAGTCAGCAATACTGCTTTTAGATATTTTCTCTAGAGAAAGGAAAACTTACATTTACATAAAAACGTGTACACAGATATTGATAACAACTTTATTTGGGTTAGTCAAACCACTGCTGGAGGTGAGGGACAGCAGCACTTACTGGATGGGGCAGGTCAGAGAGTGGCCAAGATGTGTTTCTAGGAAGAGGAGACATCGTGGGAGGTAGGATAAAGACTGAGCCAAGGCTCCACGCCCCTTAGCACATGCTCCATTGTCCCATTGAACTTCTCTTACAAAACATAAATTCAACGATAAAATTATTAAGAATTAAAAAAAATAATTTAATATGGCGACTGCAGAGCATTAAATCCCAAGCATGGGGCTCCCTTCTGCGTGTGAGGCCTGTGCAACTGCTTCGCCCACACACCTGGAAGCCAGTCCTTATTCCAAATCTTGCTTCTAAAAAGGCATATCCACGTCTCCCCCTAAGTCCCTTTCTCCTTTACATTGGCCAAGAGATGAAGCAAACTTGAGCAAACCCTTTGTCCCAAAACAGGGACCCCAGGTTAAAGATGGTAGAACTTCCTATTATTAGAGGATGTCATATGAAAGAAAACTTCTGAATTATTTCAGTCTCTGTATTGACTATTTTGTGTTAGAAGCTCAATTTATTTTTAACTAATGAATTTCCTTTCTAGTTTATCTTGACTAAAACCTACTCCCATTAAGGATGTGCTAAGTGTCCTGCAGGGTTTGAAGAGAGAAAAGGAGGGAGATGTCTCTCAAACTAAAAATATTCCATAGACGAGAGGAGAGAAAGAATTGGCATATAAGCTGTGAAAGTAGCAGATTTGTGTGGCAGCTCCCTGCAGACTGGATACTAGGTGCTGAGAAGGGAATTGAAAGTGTAGAAATGGCAAAACTGAAGGGAACGCGAGGACTGAGAGAGAATGTTGTTGTGGTAGCTGATGTTGACTGATGACTGTGGGCATTCCCACCACCTTGGCGAGAAACACAATAGAATGAATAGAGCTGACTTTTCATTTCAGGGAGATGGTGGAATATAAGTTAATGATTGAAAGAAAATAATGAAAGTGATTTTTACTTCCACATCTGAATTTATGGCCTTAGATTTATGCCTACTACATATATAAAATCTTTTCTTATTTTTCATTCTTAAAAGTGTTAATTTGGGCCAGCTGGGTGGTGTAGTGGTTAAGTTCACACACTCTGCTTCAGAGGCCTGGGGTTCACAGGTTCGGATCTTGGGTGTGGACCTAGCACCCCGTGTCAAACCACGCTGTGGTGACATACCTCATAAAACAGAGAATGGCACAGATGTTAGCTTAGGGCCAATCTTCCTTACAAAAAAAAAAAGTTATTTCAAAGCAAGTCCTGGAGAAATACACAAGAAATTCTCTGCATGTTTTGGGAAACTTTGATAGATTTGGTTTTATTATCTTGCTTTTTATCTATTTTATTTAAAAAAAAACTTATTTGGCCCTGCTCACACATATAATTGAGGAATCATATGCAGAATATAATTTTTAATAGAAATGAATATACTATAATCTATTAGCATACTGTTTTACATGCCTTTTGCTTCTCTAGTTCATTGACTATCGAATGAAAATGTGTGCATATATTCATTCAACAAACATCTAAGGATTATCAACTATGTACCTGCTAGATTGTGATACAGATTTTCTAGTTCTTGTCTCTTTTAGGAAAAAAAATAGAATGGAAATATTTTTGATATTTTGCCTGAAGATGCAATTATCTATGATTAATATTTGATAAAATTCAAACATGGATTTTGGGAGGCACATTAAGTTACCAAGGACTACTTGTTTATCTTCAGTGGTATGTGAGGGTTTCTGGGAAAGAATGGATGCTTCCTCTCAAAGTTAGATCTATCACTTACCTTTGACACGGTAGACAGTGATATGTTGTTAGATTCTCCAGGAACGTGACTTGGAATTCGGAGACAGCATTAAGTTGGTTTGAAATGTAATTATCTTTGTCAGCAGACACAGCACACTGTACTGGAGAGCAGCTCATCAGAAACTTACTGTAAAATGTGTGGTCCCTCAGGGCTCTATTCTTGTCCTTTTATTTTTATATTTATATGCTTCTCATGGCAGTGTCATTAATAGATCTGGATTTGATTATCATATCTATGCCAGTATTATGCAGGTTTACTAACTAGTTCTTGTAGAATTGAGTCATATGACTTCCCAACTCCCTTTCTGCTTTATTAAGACTTGCAATTGAATGATAAGGATAGTTCCTACAAAAGAATGTTTATAAGGAAGCATTCTTATTGACCTAAATTATTTTATGAATTTGTTTCTACTTTGCAGTTTCCTTCAGCTAGATTACATGACTTCAAGTGAAAAATTATATTAGAGGATATACTATGCTTCCCTTATTGACAGTATTCTTATTTTCATGTGGCATAAGAATTTCACAAAAGATTTTTTCATTGTTATTAATAGAAGTTGTACATTATGATTTCTTTACTTTGAAATTCTATAATTTTGAACCAAATGCAGAGTTATGCAAATCCAGTGGGACCGTCCAATTCTATCACATTATAATAGAGTCACTAATAGAAATGTCCCTACAGCAAATTTTATCATTCTCGAAGTTTGAAGTGATTACAAAAGTGTGATGGGGAATATAATGTGTTTTAAAAAATAATCTCACAGTAAAATTCAATGGTGGTTTTGTTTGGCCTACAGGACCAAATTTCAACTCTTAACAGTGATCCTCAACTCTCCAACCTCCCTTTTCAGCTTTATCTCTTGAGTTTTGTGTGTTTGTTTTTGTGGATGTGTTAATCTTATGCATCTGCCAAGGTGGGTTTTAGGTTGTCTCCAAGTAGAGGAGGACGAGAGATTCTCTGATTCTGAATTATACATTAACCTTGTTTTTCCCCCTAAAACATGATGTTAAATGAGTGCCTCCCATTTAGTTTTATTTGAGGCCACGAAGGCTGTAACTACAACAGGAGTGAGATATTCCTTCATCTTAAAGTGAGATGTTTCCTTCTCTCTGCAGCACATAGTAGGAGACAGTAAACCCAGTTCTAGGACTGTCCCACCACCCACATCTAAGCTATTCTAGAAGAGGACTGAGATAGGGAGAGATTTCTTTGAAGAGCATTTTTAAGTGTACTTTGGATTTCCCATCGCTTTTATGGAGGACAGGCATTTCCCCCTTACCTCAGATCAAATGAAGGGACCTTCAAAAGGACAACTCAGAGAATTTAACATGCTTTCCTTGGAATTTAAAGGATCTCATGACTAATTTCTCACTCTTACCTAAAAAGAACAAAGGTCTGGTCGAAGCGCCTCTTTCTACTGGCTTAACAAAGAGAAATAATTGTGTTTGCATGAGTTTCACTTCAAGAGTTTGAAGGGAGCAAAGTGAGTGCTTCCTGGGGACCAGATATGGAACCCACAAAAGGTATCCAATCTTAAGTTACCTTATAAGAAATTCCACTCAAGGGGACTGCATGGAAGTGTACAACTATCTCAACAGAGGCAGGGAGGGGAATGAGGGAGTTGTAAGTGGCCAGCCAGTGCCAGCACTATGGCAGCTACAGTTGGAGAGCTCAGGTAGAAGCATCTTTGGGGAATTCATAAAATCCCCCTATGAGAGAGAATATGGCAATAACTCAAAAGCCATCCAGAGGGTACCAATGCCACATTATCATGCTACCACCTATTCAAGACTAAGTTCTTTATTCCTAATTTCTCTTCCATAATCTAGGTTTCTGAGACCCTGGAAGTAGTTTAAATTGAGTAGTAGTTTGAAGTTATTAAAGTATATTGGACTAGCCTGAAGTTAAGGGGTTATTAGAATGGACTGGGCATTTCAATTATCTACAAGTGACTGGAAAATCTGTGGGACCTGTCTGAGATTTTATCCCAGGCACAGCTAAAAATGAATCCACAGAGTGAGTTGGCAACACCCATAATGAGAAAAAATAAACATGCTTTTTTCAATGAAGCCCAGATCATCCAATAAATTAGTTGTATTCCTTGTAATGGTTTTCACATTATCTCTGCCTGTACAGATCAAAATTCAGCTTCCAAAATGAACTTTCAGAGTGCAGTCTTTTTTGACTTTCTATGATAAATCTTTTCTCAAGGTTCTTTGAACTTCTGTCACACTGATCTGTCTTTATGGATTGGAATGCTCAAGAAAAAACAATAACAAGCATTAAACATGAAGATGGAAGTATAATGAATGTATCAAAGGAATGAGAGTGCTATTGGACCTTATAATAAGACTCAACTGGATGTGGGACTCACTGAGGAAGTTGTCTTAAGGTGAGGGGTGAAGAATGAATAGATGGTAACCACCTGAAGACGGAAAAGATAGTGTGATTCAGGCAAAAGTAGGAGTTGGAGGAATTGAAAATTTTATTATTGCTAAAGTGGAGGTAGTAAGAAGAATGAAAAGCTAGAGAGAGAGGAATTAATCATAGAGAGCCCTATAATCCTGTATAACAGAGCTTAGGTCAACTCATATCTATTCACTTCTCTTTCGGTAATAAAATACTCAATTCGTAGCTGGGATATAAATTCCTGCGATAAATATTAAATTTTTTTCGGTCTTCTTGCTAGCTAGCAGTGGCTTTTGCTTAAGTTTCGGGCAATGTGGTGTGAGAAAGTGAGGTGCATTGTTTATGGAATGTGTCCTTCAAGGGACAGGCTGTTCTTTCATATCTCTCTCCTCCTCCATTCTGCTTCTTGGAATGTGTTTGTGGTGGTGAACCATCTTGGATCTTGGGAGCAAGGGTGTAACCTAACAAATAGCAGAGCTGCAATGTAGAAGGATCCTGGGTCCCCTGATGATCATGGAAGTAGTGCTGCCATTACAATCCTAAGCTTCCTTCCTCAGACTGTTATGTTAGGCAGAAATTAGTCCCATTTAGTTTAAGTCACTATTATGTTAGGGTTTTTTTTGCTCTTGGTTTAGCCATATACCCAGTAAAACAACCTTTTAAAGATTTTTTGCTTTATCTTATGGGCAAGGATTAAAGTGTATTCTATGGACAAAAGACAAAGACTAAAGGTGGGAAAATGGATTGGGGAGGGGGCAGAAGAAGACCAAAGATAGTATTTTTCAGATGAATGAATGATTTATTCGCTACAAGCAATACAATTTTACAAAAGGAAAAAGCAGGGTGGACTTACGTAATTGCAGAAAGCCTTCAGAAGTGGAACTTGGAGAGGAATACAGGAAAAGAATAAGACAGTTTTAGAAAAAGCTCCATTGCCTGGTGGAGAAGGAGAGCAAAGAAACAGGGCTTCAGTGTAGAGGAGTAATGGGGACTGAGGGAGAAAGATAAATGAGGGCAGATGATATTAAAACTCTGAATGTTAGACAGAATAAAATGGATTTCTACAGGAAATCCATGACGAATCATGATGTAAATACTTGAGAGGACTGACACATCTTTAGTAGAGTTTTACCAATGTTAGTCTGGTAGTATTATGTAGTTATTGACTCCATCCTATAAGTGGTGGTGTGCATTAACCACAGAGGAATACCCAATATGATATGTTGAAATGCTAGAAGAAAATATGACTTTTTGTAGTTTTTATAAAAACTAAAACTTTATTCATATTTAATATAAAGATCTACAGTGGCACCCACTCTTGGGCAAAACCTCAGAGTCACAAATTCCATACTGTATATGAGGTATTCCGAGGGCAAGGAGGATGCTCCACATTATCTTAGAGTACACTCAATTGTTCATTTGCTTCCATGTCTTGCTACATATTGTGGTTCCTGGGTCTCAAATAAAGAAGACTCATATATTTTCTGGTTTTATCTAATTGAACTCTCCAAGATTACTAGTGAATTAAATGAATCCTATAGAGAAAGTTCATGTTGAAGGCAATTCTAATAGTATCAGCATAAGTAAACTATGAGAAAATTGCTTAGTTGGCAATTCTTTTATACTTTGTTCAAGTTTTTGTCTGCCATATTATTGGGTGAAAACAATGATAGTCAGTATAATCAATTTGACTCTATCATTAAGTGTTAAAGCACAACTTTAAAAAATGAGTGTACTCAGTCATACGTCTCACATGTTGGTGTCAATGATAAACAGAATGTCTTTGAGGAAGGATCAATGCAAGAAGACTGAGGATTAGCTGAGTGTCTATTTCTGTAGCTTCTAAGTCTTTTTCTAAAATAAAGTGCATTTGTGTAAGTGGGTGATGGAACAACCCAGAATTAAAATGAAGAGAGCAAGAATTAGAAAAGGCATGGAAAACTGGTATTCTGAGCATCATTTCTCCATGATAGTGCTCAAAGTGTTTCATTTACTGTAACTAACAGTTTCTGGACTGTGAATATATTATTTCAAACTTTAAACTTCCAGTTAGTCAATCTCTGTTTGAAATCCTCTGTGATTTTAATCTTGGGCTCTAGACTTTTCCTGGGTTCTCTCTGGGTCTTTTATTTTAATGGAGTATTGTGATAGAATCTTAAAAAATACAGGAAAGCTCTAGCCCTTTCTCCACCCAACACCCACTCCCAGTTTTACGATTGTCCAATCTCATATATCCTACTTTATACACTGATTTTTTTATAATTATTTTTTCAATTGGTCAATATATAGTAAGAATTGTGTAAATTCAAATACACTGATCAAAAGAGGCAGATATGTAGGATGGAATTTTCTTTATAAAGGCCAGTAGTTCCCCAAAAATATACAAGAGTTAAGTTGTGGCTACTATATTAGTCTGTTTGGGCTGCTATAATAAAACACCATTGACTGGGTGGCTTATAAACAACAGAAACTTATTTCTCACTGTCCTGGAAGCTGAGAAGTCCAAAATCAAGACCTGACAGATTTGGTGTCTGATGATAGACTCTTTCTGGTTCATAAATGACTATCTTTTTGCAGAAGGGGCAGGGGACTCTCTGGGGTGTCTTTTATCAGGGCACTAATCCCATTCATGAGGGCTCCACTCTTATGACCTAATTACCTCCCAAAGGCCCACCTCCCGATACCATCACATTGAGGATTAGGATTTCAACATATGAATTTGGGGAGTGCCCAAATGTTAGGTCCATAGCAGCTGCCCTTAGTTTGCTCACTACCATTTTGGTGTGCAAGGAGTTAAACTGCATTTCATAGCCTGTTATGATTATGATATCACTCTGTTTGGCTACCTTTTCGTGGCTTTTTATTTTTTTAATTTTAATTTTAATTAATTTTTTGAGGAAAATTAGCCCTGTGCTAACTGCTGCCAATCCTCCTCTTTTTGCTGAGGAAGACTGGCCCTGAGCTAACATCTGTGCCCATCTTCCTCTACTTTACACGTGGGACGCCTGCCACAGCATGGCTTGACAAGCAGTGTGTAGGTCCGCACCCAGGATCTGAAACGGTGAACCCCGGGCTGCAGAAGTGGAACGTGTGCACTTAACCACTGCACCACCAGGCCAGCCCCTCATGTCTTTTTAGATGCTGGAATTCTGAGTAAAAGAAATGGTTAAATTATGAATATTTTATGGTTCCTGTTTTGTTGATAATTCTTTGTAAAATCTATTACACCATAATTTAGAGAAATACACAATACCAACTCATATGTGAGTAGTCAAAATCAAATGAAAAAATCTAGTTGTATTTTTATGTTAAACCAAATAAAATGTCTAATGGCTTTTACTTTATAATGAAGAAAAGGCAACTTGGTCATGAATTTGAGGTGCATGAGCTCTTCCAGGACAGGAGACGGGAGCAAGCATCATTCCAAGCTGAAGGTCACCTTAAAATTTGGGAAATTCATTTTTTTTTCATAAATTAGCTTGTATGCAACTAAAAATCATATCAGAGGGAACTGAAGATAGATTTCTCTTGATTTTTAGCACATTATTGAAGAAAATTGTACAACAAAAAATTAAAACAAATTAAGTACAACTAGAATCTTCAGAGACCACTTGGGAGCCAAGTAGCATCTGATTTATATGATTAAGAAAAGTAGTCATCATACTTTGTTGTCTCAATCTTGCTTTCTGGCTCAAACATTTACTTGTAAATCATTGTTTTGATTATTTTTTATGACTATCTTATAAAGCCCTTTCCTAAAAATGTGCACACAGTGTGTGTGTATGTGTGTCACCAAAATGAGCATTTTCCTTCCCAGTGCCTGGGAAGATCATACTCAATCATTAGTATTTACATAGCACTTGTTTCCATCGAATTCTAAGGCAGAGGGATTCTGTTTTAAAGTCATTGGTGAGACAGTTTGTTTTTCCATGAACATACTGAAATTATGCACTGGGCAAATTAGTGAATTTTACCAAATATGTCTCAAGGATAAATATAGCAATTTTCACAGTGAATGTTTTCCATCTCTCAGGAAATCTATGTTTGTCATGAAATGACAAGTTTTTTGGAGAGCTGGGGGAATGGAGCGATTGCCTTTGCAAACTGATTTTGAATTTCGTTAAATAACAAGGCAAACCTGAAAAATATTTTATATTTAATGGAAGTACTTAAGCATGATCTTTTAGTGGAAAGCAAATGGAAAGAATTTTTAACACATCTACTGAAGAAACAGATTTTCCTTTCCTCCTCCAGGGTGATCATTATAAACCGTTAACTTTAAAATTTTAAATTATGAAGAATATCTCATCTTGGGAAGTTCATGTGAATTTATACCAATAAATTAGTCGTGTAATGTTGTAACTGAGAATTAGTGTGCTTTTATAAGATGATAACTTTACTATTTTTCTGTGCGGTAATGCTAAAAATAATCAAGTTTACAATATGACTCAACATAGTATAAGTTGGCATAAAATATTTCATATTTGTATCTCTACTGCTATGTTTTTTTGTAAGAATGAAATGAATGAAATACTAGTTGGAGAAGTACCTAAGATTTTATTCCTACTAAAAGCATATAAATAATAAAAAATCTAAAGTGTACAGATGACCTAAATCTTTTCTGTATCTCACCAGTTAGCTCTCCAAAAAGACCCAGATCTTCCATCCCGTTATTGAAGCCAGAGTGTAGGTTAACTTTGAGAGAGTTAATTATATAATACTACAGGGATGCGAGCTGAGAAATATTTGAAAACAATACCTTTGACAGAGTTCTCACAATTATTTCACTAAGAAGTGTTCTTTCTGGTGGAAATTTAAAAAAAAAAGCAGCGACAAAACAATATTGAAGTGTTTTGCAAATTATACCCCAAATCAAATTCAAGCGACAAAGCCCTTGTTTTCTTTCCATCTCTCTGCCCTCTGTGTATTTTCTTCTGTTTTGTTGGGGTGATCTTTAAAACGAGGCTTTAACAATTAAATGCCGTCCAAGAACCCTGTTTGCTTTTCTTTTTGCCCATTTCTCCTATTTATGTGACACCTGTCCTAGTGGCATCTTCCATTGTAGCTCTGTCTGTCTTCATGCCAAAGCTCTGTGGATTTTAATGTAGTTAGTTGTTTAATTTTTGACATCACAATGTAGTCAATTCATGTTTTAATTCCATCTCTTGTTAGAAGGTCTAATTAAGACACAGTTCTTAATGTAGAAAGGAAAGGGCAAGAAAAGACCAGGACTGTTTTTCTCATAAAATTGCAATACCACCAATCAGAAATCCACTTATATGTGGCTCTCCTATCATAACCATGTGTAACAGAGGTTTGATTGACCAGACAGTTTTTATAAATTGATAGGATCCATCATCAGCTTTTGACAAAGGTTCTGGCTGACAGCTTAACAAAAGGAATATAACACCACCTGGAATAAAGAGAAGTCATAATAATAATCATTTTTACACAAGGCAATAATTGGACAAACCCACCACAAATACGACATTAAATTATGCATTTTCTCTCACTAATCTATTACCAATGTTTAACTGTCTCCTATGAAACTGAAGCTACCCATATACATTTTATTGATCACGATCAACAAAATTCCACTATGGTTGTTTCAATAATTTATAAGGTAATTCATTATTATTTCCCTAGCAATTGGCAGAATTTTGCATTTGCACCTGGAGGATGTTTGAGATTCTGCATAACCCAGGTTTATTTTCTGTGTATTGCAAAACACAGGATGTTCTCTTTAATAACCTGAAATTTTAATAAGGTCCTAAGACATAGTTGAAAAAGTGAGTGAACTTGTATTTCAATTAGGTCTTTGAGAGCTTGGAGATTCTAACTTGGTGAACTCTAATTGAATCCCTTAAGGCCACTGGGTCTGCCTCCCTAGTTCTTGATGGTGAAAGTAAGGTCTTCAAAGAGTCCCTTGGCGCTATACAAGTGGAGGGGAAAGAAAATTCTGCAACCCTTCACCACAGCATTTTATAAAGCTAGAATTCCAGAAGGAGTATCAGATAAGGGGAACAATAGAGGCTGAAACCTGAGGACTGGTAAAGTAAGGAAAGTAGAGGAGAAAGAATTTGGAAAGGGCGATAATTCAAGAACATCACTCATTCAGACTGCAGTATGCATATAAAGCAAGACAAAGGAGCAAATGAGATATGCTTGTGCTGGTCACGACAGAGCAAATCTTGGTTGGCACGTCTTGCAATTAACTTTTCCACTAAGAAATGCTCCAGTACAAAACTGCCATTTTTTGGTTCTGACATTATAGTGGCTTTTTCCTCAGGGCACATTTCCCATATAAATATCTAAGTGTTTTTATTTTTTCCTTTCCAACTCGATTTCAGTACTCACTTGTGTGGATAGGTTTAACTGTGACTGTGAGAGCAAAGCACGTATTGAATCTGCTTAGGGCTAAGAAGAATAAATAATAGGTGATCAAAATGTGGAACTTAAACTTGGCTGTGTTCTCAGTAGCTTTTCCTATTCAATGATACAGATATGAGTCAAATACACCATTGTGTCGCTTTTTTATGTTGTTATGCTAGAGGGTGGAGAGATTTTGTACTTTCTTTTCACATTGAAATACATTCAAAAGTAGCATTTCTTGGGCCAGCCGTGGTGGCCTCGCGGTTAAGTTCAGCATGCTCCACTTCAGCAGCCCGGGTTCGGTTCCCCAGCATGGATCTACACCACTGGGCTGTCAGTGGCCACGCTGTAGTGGCGGCTCACATACATACAGAGGAAGATCAGCAGTGGATGTTATCTCAGGGCAAATCTTTCTCAGCAAAAAAAAAGTAGTGTTTCTTGATAATATAAAATACACAATTGAATCTCCTTATCCCAGTAAGTACTAAATGTTCCAAATCACCTCCAAAAGAAATAGAAATGTCAACCTTGCAGAGAATTATTTTTACCTCCCTAACCATTCAGTTTCCACCAAAATATCCAGTTTGGCTACCGACGTGTGTATGAGCCCTTCCCACACATACTTGCCTTCTTCCTTATTTATTTTTGGCATTTACATTCCCCTTTACTGGTCCATGTTTCAATAGATTGAGAGAAGATAAGGATCTGCCAGCGGTGGCAAATACTCATAAAATTTCCTCATCCAATGGATTCCTGTGAAACTTGACAAAAAGCTAATTGAAAAGGAGAGGCACACTGCTTAGTTCTCATTAGTCTATTCCTGTGCCGTGGCCATGTGGCCCAGTGTATTCTTTCATATCTGATTGATATGTGATGTCCCCACAGCCCCCATCCTGACCAGATGCTCTACAAAGTAGGAATGAGGTAGGAAAACTTAGAATTTATACTTTTGTAGTTTGCTCTACTTTTTATTTCAAAAAGGCTTTTAAAGTCCTATGAATGCTATTTAGATCACTTGTATGTCTAGATGGAAATACTGATTCTTGATGCTCTGAATAAACCCCTAACCCCAAAGGCATATTGAGCTACTGGGTGCTAGCTTTGTTCTTAAATATAAGTTCCAAAAAGTTTTATTTACTTTTTGAACTCTTTACCAGGATGAAAGTGCCATAGTGCTTTTGTGGTCTGCTACTTAAGTGGCTTCATCTTTTCTTGGGGGAAAAAATGAAAGTAACAAGCAAAATATAGAAGAGGTTTTAGTTTGTTCTCTGATCAAAAGGGTCATTTATTGATCTGGTGCTTAAAAGGAAAAGATCTGTTTTTGGGAAAGTCATTGTACTATCTAGAGTGTGAACTCTTCTCCTTTTATTATCTGTTAGAGCATGATAAGTCTATGTTTTTCGTTCTGCAGAAGCAAAATTCATAATTAAAATAATAACTCCATCACCACTGTGACCATAAGACAGTTGTAGTAAACTCGCAATGCTGAAAATAAACATTTATGTTAATTGGAATGCAGATAATTTTTAATTAGTCTTAAATAGAGATTATTTCTTCCAAGTGATAACTTTACACTACAATATTTTTGTTGTTTCCTCTCTTACTTTAAAGAGAAAATTAGAAGGAATTGTAGTTTGAAATGAAATATTATCTACTTTCTTTTCTGCTTTCTCACCTTCCAGACTACAGAAAGTAGCTTGAATATTTTATAGAAGGATTGTCCAGTGACTGTAAGAACAAACTGGATGCAGAAATTGCAGTCTTCGTTCAACTATAGACCCATTATGTGAACTTGAACAAGTTAGTAAATCCTTCCTACACGCGTTTTCCTTTTGAAAACTTTAAATAAGGACAATAAGGAATTAAAGTTTGATATGTATTGATAAATTGAGTTACATAAGGTATTTTACAGAAAAGACATTTGAGCCCTTCTTAGTATCAAATCTAAAGATCTTTGGATGTATATAAAATATAACTAGATAGATAGAGAAACTCATGTGTGAGTATGTGTATATAAATTATTGTAGTAAGTGATGGACTCCAGTATGCCACATAAATAGAGCATAAATATATGCAGTTGTGCTGATGCAGCTTTCCCAAACTTTCTTCTTTGGAGTACTAGTATTTTATAAGACATGGATAGGTATTCTTTGGGTGGGGGGGCGGTGGGGAAGGGTTCCTTGTTGAAAGAAATGTGATTTTATTTTTTATTTTTGGAGATTTACAATATAAGTAGAAAAATTAAAGACTCTGAGAAAGAACACAGAAATAGGGCTAATGCTTCCAAAATCTATTTGATCTTATTATGATGATTAACCTAAGACCTTTATTAAAGATTCTATCACTATTCCAAATATACCTTTGAGAAAGAAAACTTTTTACTGACATAAATACACATTCTAAAACCTCTTAACATGTGTTTAAAACCTGGCTCAACCATTTAACTGTAATATTAGGGGGAAAATATTTAACTCTGTTTTAGATGTCAATTCTTACTTGAAAAGTAGGGGAAATACTTTTTATCCTATGCTTGCTGTGTTTATAAGATATGCCTTACATGAAATATCAACTTCTCTTTCTCTCTGCTCATTCTCTTTCTGATCTTTCACTTGAGTTTTCTTTTACTTTCTAGTTTTCCCATTTTGATAAGATTGAAGTCAATGTCATTGTTAGATAAGTTCCACATGGGAAATCATGGATTTCAAGAGGTTATCAATGCAATACATGAAACTAAGACTCTACATCAGTTAATAAAAGGCATTTGGCTACCAGTCTCAGGAAACCTAAGTACAATGGCTTAAACAAATAAAGTTTTTGTTTGTTTTTCCATGTTGCAAGAAGTCGAGACCAAGACTTCTATCTTTCTACTCCATCATCATTGGCATGTTGACTCTTTGAAGACTTGTCACTTTGTGGTAAGTAGATAGCTGTTGAAGCTGGTGGATAAATGCTATTGCACCTCCAAGCATTATGCCTACTTCTAGAAATAAGGCTAGGGAATGATGTGGATCAAGGCTGCCCCATGGAGAAAAGCCCAAGGCGTCCTGGCCTACATACTGATCTATAGCATCCTCCGGGAAGCATAGAACATCCTGACCTGATCTGATCTGATTCTTTTCTAAAGTTATAGGACCACCCAATAACCAGACCCCACCTACACTAATACCATTTTAACGACTTTTTAAAACATAATCTTTCCTTTATCTTGTAAAGAGATGACTCACATAGCTGTGCCTTATAAATTTAGTCCTACCCTCAACCCATGTTTGCAGCTCTTCACTGCCCATGGGTCCTGTCCCCATGCTGCAGCTCTTCACTGCCTGTGGGTTCTGTTCCCATGCTATTCTCTGAATAAAAGAGCACTACTACCAGAAGTTGAGAGTCCAAGAAATCTTTCTTTTGACTCCTTGGCTCACCAAGCCCACACCAGGGAAGAGTTAGACAAAAAGCCAGCCCCATCTATCCTTCTTTATTATTAAAACGAAGCTTTTCCAGAACCATCCCATCCAGAGCTGGGACAGGTGGCACCCCTGCTTGAAAGGAGGCTTGGAAATTCGGGAACACTGTTGTCATAATTGAGTTAGGCCAGTCATGTTTCATTGCCTGACTCTAGGCATATCACTGACTCTAACACAATTGCAGTTTTCTTAGCATGGAAGAAGAAAGCAAAAGCTTGCTATCTGGGCAAATTGAGTTATTCCACATTATTTCTTTTAAATACGTAGATTAATATGAAACAAGGATAGCATCTGGAATTAATAATGATACAGAAAAGTTTCCATGTTTAAGGTAGAGGAAGCCAACATTAGGAAGTTTGCATTTTTAACAATCCCATGTAGTAATTCTTACATTCACCAGGTGGCTTTGCTTGCCAGTTTCCATAGAATATGGAACCTAAGGTGAGGACTAAGTGACAGTGCTTTATTTCCTATCTGCAAACGTAAGACAGGGAGAGTAAGGAATAAAGGCATTAGGATAAGAAAAAGATGTGGAAAATAAATGAAATGCTGTTTATATGTCTGACTACTGCTTCACAATGAGCCATGACGTTGCTAGGCAGGTGTATTTACTCATTACCCAGTATATTCCCGGGCATGCTGTATGGAATGATGTATGTTAGGCGGTGCGAAAAAGAAGGAGAAATTTATCTGCTTGTCTCCCTCCTGTCTTCTATTTCCCAATCGTCAAAATTTTCACCATAGGGAGTTAACTGTCCATCATTTCCAAGTTGTGTGTCATCCAGTTCCTTTGCATGCCAACCACTCTGGATGCAGAACATGGTGTGCCAGATCCCATGTCCTGAGATGAGATATTCCATTCAAATCTAAAAGTAGAGGAAAAGGATAAGAACTTCAGGCATGTAGCTTGTCTGCCTGGCCGTGTGGCAGCTGCCAAGCGGGTGGAACTGATGCTCATAGAGAATGATTCGGTTGGGACCCAGTGGCAGCAGTGTAGTCTGGGAGATGGGAGGACTATGGGAATTTGAAAAAGATTACATTCTGTCTGATTCTTTTGCGTTCTGCCCACCGAATTCTGATTTGAGGGGGGAGGTGTTCCCCACATATCCAACAAGGAACTCTCTGGGCATCAACTGGGTGTCCTACAATTCAACTCCGTTTTGACACTATCTTCTGAGACAGTTTCAGATTTCACAGGTTAAGGGCTCAGTCCTGCAAGACTGGCCCCCCTCACCACAACTTCAGATGTCAGTCACCAGCTCAGGTTGCTACCTGTGCTTCTAACCAACTGGCTACAAATTGGCAGTTCTAAGAACTCCCTCCAACTCAAGGTGCTAATTGCAAGTCCAGGTTGTTACCTGTGCTTCTGACTGAATGGCTATAAATCAAAGGTTTCCACCACCTCCTGGGGTTCTATTAATTTGCTAGAGTGGTTCACAAAACTCAGAGAAATATTTTACTTACTAGATTACTGGTTTGTTATAAAATTATATAACCAGGAACTGCCAGACGGAAGAGATGCATGGGGCAAGGTATGGGGAAAGGGTGTGGCGCTTCCAAACTCTCTCCAGGTGAGCCACTCTTCCTGAATCTCCACATGTTCGCCAAACCAGGAGCTCCCCGAACCCTGTCTCTTGGGTTTATGGAGGCTTCATTTTATAGACATGATTGATTGAATCATTGACATTGGTGATAGAACTCCATCTGTAGCCCCTCTTTCAATCCTCTAATTACATGGTTGGCTCCACTGGCAACCAGCCCCTGTCCTTTGGTGTTTTTCAAAAGTCACTTCATTAACATAACAAAAGACCTTTATCATTTTCAGTACTTAGGAAATTACAAGGATTTTAAGGAGCTGTGAGCCAGGAATCCTGGAAGAAGGCCAAATTCCTCCAACTATTTGGAAGACCAAATATTCCTTATTATAAATCACAATGTCGCACTAAATTTGAGGACTGGTGATTTTAGAAGTTAATTTATCTCTGGAGTCTAGGCTAACTCCAGGGCCTCATGCCAGCTTGAGTAGCCCTGCAATTTCTTCAAGAGTTTTAAGGCATCTTCATTATAAACTCTATTGCTGGTAGACAGAGTACCACACTGATTAAGAACAGTTTTGGCTTGATTCACAGTGGGACTTGAATCTGAGCTGTGCTGATATTTGTTTCTGTCACTTTGGGAAAGTCATTTTGCTACTCAGCCTCAATTATTTTTTCATCTAAAAAGGTGAAAATATTAATCCTACTTTTCCTTTAGGGTTTTTGGGAGGATGGTATCTGATAACCTGTTTAATGGACTTGGTACAAAGTAGCTTCTCATGTCTAACTTTTCCATCCACTTCCTTCTCCCTTCTTGAAGACCATTTCTAAATTTTCAGGAACCTTTTCTTGTCAGATGGATTCACGCTTTAGCAATCCTCATGGCCAAAATGGGTTGGGGATTTCTACTGTATCCTATCTGCTAGTCCAGACAGGCCAGAATAGGCCACCAAACTGCCTAAGCAATTCCACTTTCGGAAATGCAAACAACTGAGCACATTTTGCTTTCCCTGGGGGAAAAGCCTCAGGTAACATATGAGGATGTTGAAATAACACCACACCCACCACTTTCCAGAACAGCTAATTTAAAATCACTTGCAATCTGGGAGAATCTGTCTCAATATCTTCTTGTAAGAACCTACAGCTTACTGTTTATGGAAAGGTTTCCTGAGAATAGGATTTTATCCAAGACTTGTGACAGTGGTAGCTTAGAATGAGGCTACAGAGATCTAATTAAAAAGGTGATTTCCTAACATATGGAGCTCCTATGTGAAAGCAAGAGAATGTGCTGTGCTGGGGGAGACACTGACCCCGTAAATTCTTATGGCATTAGGTTTAAATCTTAACTGCTAAACACCTATCAAATATCCAGCTCTCCCCAAGTAAATACACTCCCTGCAAAGCTCTATTTGTTGACTTTTATCCCCGTTGGACCGACTTTGGGGACTGCATCACTGAGACCTGTGCATTAAGTGGTACATATGTTGAGTAAACAGCCAGACAGCTACCAACTGTCAAGTTGCTTTACCAGAGTATTAAAAAAAAAGCACATATGTCATGTTGAAAAGCAAAGAAAAACAAAGGTTTATAATAGAACTCGGAAATGGTTCAGGTAAAATGCAACCCCACGCTTATGTGCATGATCATTTTTGTAAATAGCATTAGAACTATTTTGGTGGAGAAATTATAGTCTCGAAATTATCTCAGATGTAGCATTAGATGTGCTACCTTGTCTGGTGGCTCACAATTCATTACTTAGTTAATAAATTAAAAGGGGGACAAGCTGTATTAATATAAGCAAAGGCTGGAAATGTGCTCAGTGAGGAAACACAGGTTTGATTTTCTCACAAGCAACAGATGGAAATAAAGGGACAGGTTGTTTTTTACAGGTATGGATGAAACAACAGAACACATCAGCTTTTCTGGCAAGAAGACTGGAAGTATTTATAGATAGTTTTCAGCCTTGTTGCCACCAGCATTGCTCTCCTATGATGCTATGGTGGAGCAACATTGACTGTGCATCCAGGTGGCCACCTGCTGAGCAGAAACAATCCTGGTCACCAGCAATTGATTTGCATAGGAGACATAGTAGCCTTGTTATTTGGAAGTGCGTCTTAGTTTATTTTGGTAGGGAAATGGATTCCTGAACTCCTTGTAATCAGAGGAGTGTCAGTTCAGGTGCACTGGAAGCAGGTGCTGAGACTGAGTTACAAGAGCAGAGGATGTATTGGAGCTAATATGCATTGAAGATAAAGAGGAGAGGGGAGAGGAGAAGGGAAAGATTTCAGACCGTGATGCACCATGTGAAACAAGGGAAGAAGGAGGGAGAATTGGAAACAAAGAGCCTCAGAGTTGCAGTTGGTCCAGGGAGGAGCTCTAGAGCAGAGATGGCCCATTAGAGAAGCCCTGTGATGGACACAAATGGCCAGGTCCTGGAACTTAGCACCTTTGCCTATTGGCTGGAGCCGCCTGCAGAAAGTGTGTCCTCTTGTTAAGGTCAAGAGTGGATTCCAAAGGTCCTGCAACTGGAGGTTGCTGGCCAACAGCACCCCTGTGGCAGGTCCTCCTTTTAAAGGAGATTTGAATGGAGCATCTCTGTGGCTGGCACAACAGGCTCTCTAAAGATAGCCCTGAAGTAGACTTCTGAGAAGGAATGCCTTTCATACATTCATTTGTAACAAAGAGAAAAGATGACTTGGCCTATGTGGCTTCTTTTGTGAGTTTATATCTGTATAAACCCCCAAAACTTGCAAAACACTCTGCATTGGCTTCTACTCACTTTTCCACCTTTTCTTTTCTGCATGACTTGGAAGTAAAATGTAGTAGACAGTCAGGGAAAGACTTTCCTAAGGTGGAAGAATACTGTAAAATTCTAAGAAAACAAATGCACTTTACTGGTCCAGTAATAAAGAGCCGAAAGGACTTATGTTCAGATCCTGGTTTTGCCACTCACTAAGATCTTGACTAGCTTACTTAATTTCTTTGTGTCTCAGTTTCCTGACAATAAAAAAGAAGCAAAAACAGTCTCAAATATTGTTCATCTGAAGAGTGATTTTGTTGAGAGATTTCCTTCTTCTAGAAACTTTTATTCTGACAAGGCAAGTTGCCATATTTTGCAATAATGTTACATACCCCATTTATGACGTTTTCACTACAAATATCTGAACATTTCAGAAGAACCACAGTTCAGAATTAAGGAAAATAAATATACGATTATTTATTGGGCCCTTATGTCACTCCTAACACTGAGAGGGCAGATGCTGTTAAACAGGAGAACAGGAATTTGAGTAGAGTATGATGCTTTCTTTCTGTAGATAATATCCACTTATTTCAGCATTTAGGTGCCCTTATTAGTTTCTATGGCTTAAAGCAGCACAAATTTATTATCTTCCAGTTATGTAGGTCAGAAATCTGTCACAGGTCTCACCGGGCTATGATCAAGGTGTAAGACTGGGCCGTGTTCCCTTCTGGATTCTTTAGGGCACAGTCCATTTCCTTGCCTTTCCAGGTTGGGTGGACTGCCCACACCCCTTGGCTCATGGCCCCCTTCCCCCATCTTTAAAGCCAGAAATATTGCGTATTTCTTGCCATTCTTCTATATTCATAGGTCCTTCTGACCACAGCTGGAGAGTTTCACTGGTTTGACGGACCCGTGTGATTAGATTGGGCCCAGCTGGCTAATCCGGGATACTCTCCCCTTCTCAAGGTCCTTAATTTTATCACACTTGCCAAGTCCTTTTTCTCATGTAAGGTAACCTATTTACAGGTTCCAGGGACTGGGAAATGGACATCTTTGTGGGGTCAAAGAGTTTGGGCAACCTCTAGAAGCTGGAAAAGGTAAGGAAAAGTATTCCTCCCTATAGCCATCAGAAAGGAAAGCAGCAATAGAAAACGAAATTCTGTACAGCCTGCCTGATTTTACTTTGCACTACACTACGGTGCGCTTTCCTGACAGCTACAGCCATCATCCCCTTTATCCCTGGGGCTGCATCTCCTGATCTAGCTGGTTACCTGATGTTCCATTTTGTTAGTCTAGCCACCGAAATGTCCCTTGCACAGATTATTTTGTTTTCTATCTTTGCTTTGGAAATGACCTCGATCACTGGCTCTGGCTTTTCAAATCCAGGGTATTTCTCAAGGTTCTGTTAACGGCTCAGCTCCTTCCTGAAGACTTTTCTGCCTACTCTATCCCAACCTGAATGTTTCCATCTGAAAATTCCAATTATATTGGAATCAGAGCCTGGTGACTTAGCTCAAAGTGCTTCATATTAGCAATATCTCCTCCAACCCAAACAGTGTTAAGCTTCTCAAGAACAGGGACAATCTGTTATATATCTTTTGTGTCTCACTCAGCCAGTGCTGCATAGCCAGTGCCAAGTCAGTGCTAAATTAATACTTTGTTCATTGAGAAATAGTTAACATTTAAAATATAAATACCTCTAGGAGCTGATTACGTTCTTTCAGTTATTAACATTTCACTGTAGTTTATGTAATAAATTAAGTGCATCCTAAATTGAGATCCCATTAGTGGGTTTAATAAGAAGACTATGTAGAGAGAGAGATAACTGCAAACAGAACCAGAGGATTTGGGCCCAAGTGGGCTTTCTAAGAAACCATGAGGAAGCCTGAAAGCATTGACAATCAGGGAAGTATGTGGAGGCACCGGTCAGGCAGAGAAAGATAAGGAGAGGGCACGTAGACAGGGCAGTTCTACCAAATTCATGATTTTGCCTGGACCAGACATCATTTAACATATCCCTGCATTCAAAGAGTCTATGATGTAAGAAATAAAGTAGTTGATATGATCAAGACTGGGATAAAAATGTATATTTCATCATGAAACAGATGGATTTTAGAAATTTTGTAAAGTAAAAGTGGTAGAACTTGGCACAGTTTGAATGTTTGAATGTAGAAAGAGAATATTGCATTGTGGAGTTTCCCATTTCTTTTTCCATTTGAAATTACAGTGAATTTTTAGTCTCCTCTCTCTGTCTCTTTATATATCTATATCTCTATATCTGTAAATTATCTGTTATTACTTTCTGTCAGTTACATTACTTAAGTATGATGGACAATTTTATTTCTTTGATACTTATGAAAAGAATAATTGCATAAAAATGAAATTAAATATACACCGATAGGCTTATGTTTCTATATAGTTTTTGAAAGAATATATGTGCTGGGTTACAAGTTTATTCGTTCACCAAATACCCAAAAATTCTTCTAAATCTAAGTCATTGATATTATATAGACAAGATTGAGCTCCAGGATAGTTTGTTAGTAACATAAAGTTTATATTTCACTATCCCTTCAATACTTTTGTGAAAAAAATTGCTTCCACATGACTTTCAGTAAATAAGTAGAGAATAGTATCTACATTTTTTCTCAGAATTTTCTTAACAAATTGGAGTGTGACTTATGTTTCCCTTTTTTTTGTTTTTTGCAGAAGGTTTGCCCTAAGCTACATCTGTTGCCAATCTTTCTCCTTTTTGCTTCCCTTTCTCCCCGCAAAGCTCCAGTACCTAGTTGTGTATAGCTGTAGGTTCTTCTGGTCCTTCTGTGTTAGCTGCCTCCATAGCATGGCTACAGACAGACAAGTGGTGTGGTTCTGTGTTCAGGAACCAAACTGGGGCTGCTGAAGTGGACTGCATTGAACTTTGACTGCTAGGGCTGCATTGAACTTTACCTTTAACATCAGGGCTGTCTCTCTCATTTTCTTATACACTGATGAATAAGATTTGTTTTAGGTAACTCTCAACTTCCTAGAACTAAATAATTTAGAAAAATTATATTACTTAGCATCACCAAAATAACTTTATATGTTCTCTAAGTGTCCTTAAATCAAGCAATTTAAAAAAAAAGCATTTATTTTGTCATGGTTTGTAATTCAATATATTGTGTTACATTCTGAGATGCATAAGCAGCACTTGCCTTGATGAACTAACCACAAATTCTGACTTTTAACTTGTATGCTAATTTTATGAATTTGACATGGAAATGAATGGGAGTTCATGTGGACTATAACCCAGAGGTTCATGGCATCGGGAAACAGAGTGTAAGCTCCACCCAGAATATGTTTCTATTGCCTACATTCTTTTCATATTTGTCAACTAACAACTCAAGAACTTATGTCACATTTAGTTAACTGTGTGTGTACTTCTCTGCTTGTCTGTATTGCAAACTTGGAATGAGTTTCTCTTTGTGCTCCAGTCACAAAGTATTTTGAGCATGTGGCTCTCAGTAAACAATTGATTGACTACTGCAGGTATGGGTCTGGCCCACCATGAGTTAGACACTCTCGACATCCTTACTAAACCAAAGCATTTGGGAAAACCAAGTCCTTCTGGTGCTTCCCTTGACTATCTCCAGGAAAAAGATGACGGGCTAGTTATCTGGCGTTAACTAAGAAGTCCATGAATTTCAGAATTAATCCAGTGTAATATGAATTCATTACATCAGAAACAACCTAGATTAGAAATGAATTCATATTTCTACAGATCCATTTTAATCTACCCCTGACTTTTCTTCTCCTTTGGGAGATTACTATGTTATTTCTGGCATCTAGCACAGTGCCTACCATATTGGGGGCCGCAATAAATAGTAATCGAACTAAGAAACTTTCCAGCAACTTCTCCAAACTGTAAGGATTTATCAGATTTACACATGGAAGTTTGGAGAAAGGCAAGTGTGATATATTGCAATGAATAATATGTCTGAAGGTTAAAGTTACAGTGAGAGGAAAAGGAGTCAAAATCAAGCTGTAGGGCCCTTTCCCTGTGCTAGGGCTACAGATACAGGGATGATGAGAGTGACAATGGATATATTCCGTAATGAATATATATCTTTCTTTCATCTTTCTCCTCTATTTTTGAAATTTCAGGGCTTGGATCTAATATTTTTTAATTCTCAGATTTATTTTGTAAATGAAAATCTTTAAACTGTCAATAATCTTTATCCACAAAAATAAGGTTTAGGACAAGGAAAAGCTAACTATAGGAATGACCTCAGGCATTTTTTTATCTTATCATTTTAATTTGAAATTAAACAAGTATATTAAAATAACAACTACTCACCAGGGAATGAAGACAACACGCTGTCCCATAGGCCACCCTAATACCCCTTCGGCTCCTTGAAATGCCCTTCCAGTGTATATAATTAAGAGGACATTCTCTGCCTCATAAAATTCTCTAAAATAGTGATTTTTGGCTGTGGCCATTTTGTCTTTGTTGTTTTTTTCTACTTAACAGTGGGTTTTGCACATTCTGAATCTATGTCCTAGCTATGCAACGGATCTGACTACCCACCTTTCCAGGCTCGTTCTGGTAAGGTAGGACCAGACTCAGTTCTCTGGTAGTTTGAGACCACAAACGGTGCAATATAACATTTCTGAGAACACAGAGACCTTTTTCTAGCTAGTAAGATTCTTTGAAAATCTTCAGGGACATTTCTATCGCTATATTGATATACTTTATGTACTTTGCCAAAATCAGGCAGGCCTATTTCCATTTCTGTTCCCTCTCTTTCCGTCACCTGCTGGGCTCCCTTCGCTCCTCAAACTATCAACACTGAACATGGTGTCTGAAGATGAGACAGGAATGGTCTAACCACTTGGGAGTCTAAGCTTCTTCCATTCATTTCAAAACAGGATCACAAAACCTGTGCTGCTCCTGCTTGTTCCACATGAGGACTGGGTTTCCTAGTTCTTAGATAGTTTTACAGACCATTTCCCTACATATTCAGCTGTCAGCTATTGTTACTTTTTACCATCCAGAAGAATATGCTAATTGTACTGACACATAATGCAATATGCTTAAGAACATGCCACTCAAAAGTGTGGCTCTCGGGAGAATTCTACCTGCAAGAAACTTCATCTATAAGGAAATCTCTCCTTTGAGATAAAGGCAATTCTTTTGTAATAACTTTGGGGAAGGCTAAAATGTGACTCACAGCACACCACAACACACTATAGTGTGATTTAACTGTTGTATAAAAACATATAGATTTAGGTTGAATTTAAATAGACAGTTGAGAGGGAGGGAGAAAGAGGAAAATACCAGATGAATTCCAACTATAAAAAGTTCTCTAAGAAATGACAGTATAGTTAATACATAGATTTCAAAGAAAATTGTTGTTTCATACTATCGGGTATGAAACCTCTAATTTCTATAGAAATCTCTAATTTTCCACATATTAAGTTAAGGAACTAAAAATGTCTTCTGTGGATATTTTTATAATAATATTTTCTGTTATAAAAAAGGCATTGCCAGACACTACCATCTGCCATGTAGACTGACAGTGTACGAATCTGATGTCTTTCTGTGACTTCCTGTCTTATATAATTGGAGGTTTCAGCCCAGAATGATGCTTCATTTCTACCTAAGGACAACCAAGTTTAAGTTTGCCTGAAATATTTTAATCATTTCTCTGCTATGCGCTGATAAGACCAGTACTCTGTATAGTTAAAAGCTATAAATGTGTCTACCGAGAGGGTGTTAAGAATTTTCCTCTGAGTTTCTGGCCATCATCCAGAATTCCATAATACCTTCTGAAATGAGACAGAAAACATAATGCCTTACAATTGATAAATGTTTCATTTGTACATACTTTATTTTGGAAATTTGAAATCCTCAGACTGACTTGGCTGCATCAACACAGGAAAGGGTTTTTTGTTTTTGTTTCTTTTTTGGGGGATGAGAAAGATGTCTTTGTGAACTGTGTGTGTAATGATTAGAATATTTGTCCACCATGATTTAAAGAGTTCAAGGACACTAAAAGTACTCTACTGCCTCAGATGTGTGTGTGTGTGTGTGTGTGTATTTACAGGAGTAAATATAATCCAGTCCAAGTCAATGAGACAAGATTACTGAATAACTTCTGTAGTTATTTATTTAAAAAATAACACCGTTTTCAAATAAAAGAGAAATCCTTGTTGTTAAAACCTGTTAATTGGAGATAATGTCTGTGTAACCAAACATTGTCAAAGGGTAATGACCTCCTGCTGCTAAGCCCTGGAAATGTTGACTGGAAGCCAACACATTTGTTTTCAAAGCATGAGACATGGGTCCTTTGACATGATTCTGTTAAAATGGCTTTATTTTTGTTGAACTATGTAATAGAAATGTTACCATTCTAGGCCAGGTTATCAATATGCTTCCATTTTTCTGCATCCAAATATCTTTGCAGGTTGTTTTCATTGCTATGAAATGTACCAGTTAGCCCCTTTGCTGCTGCTGAGCGGCTGTTTTCATAACGAAACAGAGTTGATTCAGTGAATTCTGGGGGATGCCAAAAAGGGTTGAAATGAGTTAGTATTCATTAAGGTATGCCACTCAATGTAATAAATGATCAATGTTCTATAATTCATTGTAGTTGAGAAAATAAGCAGGGTAATTAAAATGAAACAGTGGAAGGAGTCCCCCACTCCTTGTCCCCAATCTTTACACACTCCATTTGGCCAATGTCTGAAATTTCATTTGGCTAATGTATAAAATTTCACTTAAGAAAATGTTCTTCTGGGTTGATTGAGATTTCTATCAGTAGGAATGAAATATCTAAGAACTTGTTTCTTTATGGAATCAGAAGCACGTGAGGGAGTGTTATCCTGAGATGAGGAAAGAGGAGATCTTGGGGCATTAAAGTATCTATAACGTGAAGATTGGAGGTATTTAGTATCAGCTCTACCTCCGTTTTCGTGCTCTTCAGAGGCCTCCTTGGTGATGGCCTTGGAGCCACTTGCGTCATGACTGTGTGGGATGGATAGTTGTAGTGTTTCTTTTTCTGGCTACAGGAGGAAGCTTTGGTTATATTTCAAAAATATCTATATTGCTGTCCTGACTCCATCCTCAGTGATTTTGATTCAACTATTTTCTCATAGGGCCAGGGTACATCAATGTAGATCTTTTTAAAAAGTTCCACGGGTGATTCTAGCATGCAACCAGAGTTCTCTGACTTGAGCTTCTTCGACTTGAGTGTGCCTCAGGGTCACATGAACAGCTTGCTGAAACACAGAATTCTGAGCATCCCCACACATGCACACCAGAGAGCTTCTGATCCTGGAGCCTGGGAAGGTGCCTGAAAATGTGCATTTCTAACAAGTTCCCAGGTGATGCTGATGCTGTACTAGAATCTATGATAAGCCATTTATATGATATCACTTTAGTTATTTCTTTATTCCCAATGACTTTGAAAAGAAGAAAAAGAAAAATTAAATATAACAAGGACAGAATAGTGTGCAGTTGGGTTGGGTTTTCCCATTAAATGCCACCTTGTTGTAGTTGTCATGCTGGGGGCAGGGAGTGGTTTCTGATTCCTTTCAGGTTTCCTATCCCTTTAGTTTACCTAGAAGTTTTTATTCCTAAAAATGTAAAATTTTGAAAACAATAATTTTATAACTAATACTTCTTGACCATTTAGTAATGTGCAGGACTCAATATAAATGCATATGTAGCTCATTTAATCTTCACCATTAAGCAAATGCTTTTATTATCATAATCCATAATTATTTTCTTAAAGTCATACAGCTAATAGTTGGTATGGTTGGAAATGGAACACAAGCAAATTGACTCCAGAGCCTGAACTCTTAGTAATTTCTCTCTACTCTTTCTGCATACCTAGTGATTTACAAAATGTATTCTCAAAACTCTGTGGGGAAAATATATCGCTGATTATTATTAATTATTCTGATGACAAAATAATGATAAAATAGCTCCCAGTTATTAAATGCCTACTTTGGGCCACACACTGTGTTAAGCACTATTAGCAAATCAGTTCAAGTGATGAAACACTTAAATGGTGAAATTAAGGTTTAAATTTAGGCCTTCTGGTGGGTTTTGGAGTGTCTGCCCCCAAAAGTAGCTATTCAGGTTCCTATTAGGAATGTTATTAACATTCTAGTTTCTGGCCCAAAATTCTGAAGAAATTTAGCTACACTTCCAACAACATCCTTGTATAATTCTGGTAAATTTACTTTCCCTAATCATATCTGGTATGGTTTCTGTTATAATAACAAAAGCCTTGACTAAAAGGGGGTCATTGAGACTTGTGACTATGCAGTCCCTGGGGCTTGGAGAGTGGGAGAATTGAAATGATTTGACTAAGATCACCCAACCTGTGAACAACAGAACCAGGAACCAAGAACAGAACCAAATGTGCTCATGACGTTTAGGCTTGTTGTCTTTCTGCTACAACAATCTACTCATTTGTTTTCTTATATCATCTGCAAGAGGATGTATGAGAAGATCACATGCAGATCATAAATCCTGCAAAATTGTTTCCACACAGTATTCCTGAGAACTGGCCCAATTAGTCTTATGAACAGATAGAGGGAAGGATAGCTGCCAGTGTATTACAAGGGCCGTGGACAGCCCTCTGAGAGCCATTGGCCGGACCTCACAAGGTTGTGGTCGGAAATAAATGAGATAACACACACAAAGTGCCTGGCACATGGGAGGCACACGGCTCAATAAATGGTAGCTATTATTGATATTCTCCTGATGGCAGCAGGAGCAGGGAAAATGAGTGTGTGTGTAGGGGGGAACAATCTTTATACTAATGACTCAGAGGACTCCCAGGTTTCCAAGATATCATTTGAGTCCTAGAAAGCATTTGATTTGTATGTAAAGGAAAATAAACATTTTCAAAATCCAGTATCAGTCCTTTTTACACTCTTTGGTTTATGAGATTTATACAGCCATATCAACAGGTTCAATTCAATTCTACTTCCACATTCTGAGTGCATATTGAGGCCAGGAGGTGTGCCGGTTCGTTGTTGAATGAAAGCTGTTTCCAGTAACTTAGTGCCAAGAAACGTTGTTATGAACACCACAAGGGATGGGGGTCTATACACAAAATGCTCAGACACAGAAGAGATATTTATGTTTCTATCTGTATGTCCTTCGGTCTAACTATCTATATTGTCTCTCTCTCTTTCAGTAAATTAACTTCACATTTTCTTCATTGAAAAACACATATTTTACAAAGTTGGGGCCACTATGCTATAAGACGCTAGCTAATATGGGCAAATTTAACATAAATCACTTATACTGTTACTTGACTGTTTCTGCTTGCATCACAATACTCTTGTTTAGTATTACTTGTCCCGATAGTGATGTTTTTTGAATTTTTAAGGTTAGACCTAATTATGTTCTTTAATTTAGATAATTTCTTCACTCACCAGATACAGATCCTACTGAAGTTAATGAGTGTGTGTGAATCCAGCTGATAAGAGGTAATACTTACAAAACATTTTTTGTTATTGACTTTTATTGTTTAGCCCTATTTATCTCAATCATGCTATTTCTTATCCCAATGCTTAGGCATATGTTTTTCTCACAGTTTTGATATGTAACCTATTTATAAAAATATAGATGTAGAACAACCCACCTTAGAAAAATGTGAAAAACAGGACAAATACAAAAAGTGCATACATGAATCCCACTACCATTAGAATTTTAGTGTATTCCACTCTAGTTTTTTAGAGAGCATTTAAAAATGTACTCATAATAATCAAATCCATATAATTTTGCTTCAAGAAATAATTATTTTAAGTACTTGTCTTCATTCTTCAACAGTCCTTACAATTAATATTGTAAAAACAGCCAGATATTTTATCTAGTGGATTGGTGACAATGTCCTAAAATGTTCCGCTGCTGTTAGATGTTGAATTGCTTCTAGTTGTCCCCAGTGTCATATTGTGCCTCCACGTATTTACCTTTTTGTATATTTCGGCCGGCTTCCTTAGGCTAGATTCCTGGGACTGTGAATATTAGGAACACCTTTCGTAAGTTATTTGCCAATTGCTTCTAGAAGAATTGTACCACCTTATGTTGTCGTTAGAAATGAATGGGGTAGTGATTTCACTGCACTTTTATCAGCATTTTGGTGTTCATTTACTTATTTATTTTTGCAGTTTCACATGTCAAATGGTATTTGTTTTAACTGACATTTTCTGGCTACTAGAAAGTTTGAATGTTTTCAAATCTATATTTGATAATTATTTTTCCTTCTGATGTTAATTATCTGTTTAAGGTCTTGCGAATTTATCCATGTTCTCAGTGACTTTTCTATCAGCAGTTTGAGTATTCTATGTTTTATACCTGTAAAAATAAAATCAAGCTATTAATCCAATGTCACATTTGCTGAAAATTTTCCCAGTAAGTTTAACGTTTTATTTTATCTTTTTATACTAACATTTCAGATGGTATGGTAACATTTATTGATACTTTCCTTAGTATTCTTTACAAATTCAAAGCAGAGAATATCATTTTCTGTCAGAGGTTTGATCAGTATTCAGTATTATTTTCATTTTCTTTCATTTGATTTTCAAAAATATTAAACTTTTTAATACATCTGGAATTTGTTTCAGCATATGGTGTGAGGTGAGATATCTGACTTTTAAATACTTTACTATGCTATGACCGAGCTGCCTGATTTCCCTTACGAGTTGCCAAATGCCCAGTGAAAGAAGAATGCTCTTATATTTTGTGTTCATTGAGATAGCATCTATTACTTTATTAAGTATGCCAGAATTTTTCTGAGCAAACCATGCCTTAGTTAAAGGTTGCTTTCAAAAAGTTGAATTAATTCCTTCAGAAGAGCATAACTTAATAAATTATTACTTTGGTATTCTTTATGGTGCCCTATTTATTACAAAAGTATAGCTTAGCAAAATCATGTAGGTACTTTTATTTTTCAGAAGTACATTAGCCTGTAAATGTTTTAATCTTCTAGGTGGGCTTGGAGGTCAAATGTGAGTTTGAATTATGTCTCAACTGCTGACTGGGTAAGTGATTTTATGCAAAGTTTTCAAACTTCTGAGCCTGTTTTCTCTGCAGACCTTATGGAACAATGGTAAGGATTAAATGAGAAAACATAAGTAAAATTCCTGGTAGATCGCCTGATAAGGAAGAGACAGATTCATTATTTTCTTTCAATTTTTTTAATGATACAAACTATTGACCATCTGAATTGATGGAAGAGAACAAATATTCCTGGTAAAACTCACACGGCCAATATCTGACTTAGAAATATGTCTCATTTAAACTTTGAATATAGTTATTTCTGATCTTCTGGGAATTTAAATGACATAATGAAATTATACCACTAATACCTAATTCTAGAGTCTTAATTTTTCCTGCGTTCAGTTACATTCTAAGAAAAGATAACTCATTTCAGAACTTCCCTGGGGCAGAAATGATGGTGAATGTTAGATCTTCAAAGGGTTTTTCTACTCAGATGAGGACTGTGTACTGAGTAAAAGTAAATAGAGAGGAAAGAGACCAATAAGAATATTGATTAAATAGTATGTAGCTCAAATTTATAATTATGATATTTGTTCTAAAATATCATACCTGGGTTTCTGTTTAGTTGTTTATGTGATATGATTTCAGAGATATGAGAAAGACTTGTATAATAACTTGTCCTGCTTGCCACCTGTAAGAGCCCACATGTTTACTATACCTGCATTACTATACCTCTCTGTTTGCAACTATCCCATTACCAATCTCTAGGCTACTAAATGGGGCTTCATAAAGGCAGAGACTAGGTCTTGAACTTCTTTGCACTGCTTCTGATGATTATTTGGATTCTCCATAAATGTTTTACAAATAATCTAATGTCAGAAATTCAGTATTCCTATATTTGGAGCTTTGTACTATTGTAGCATAAGATTGTAATTATTGTTTTTGAAAACTTTATGTGACTATAGGATCTTGAGCAAGGATTTGACAGTGGGAATGAAAAGAACGTAAAGTACTAGTTGGCTTGAAAACTAATGATACAAATAAGGTGACTTAGCTCAATCCTTTAAAAAGGAGAGCTTGAAGTCAAGATTAAGATGTTATTATTTTATCTGGAAGATGCAAGCCCACTAACATAAGAAGGAAAAACAGAAGTGGGGCAAGGAAGTTGCAAAGCAATTTAATGCATTGTGTTACAACACTGGTCACCATTGCATGATGAGTCACTAAGAGATGCCTCAGGTTGCTTAGCAGATGTACTCACTCAACACATAGAACTTCTCTGGAAGTGTGATAAGAATAAACCAAATTTAGGAGAGAGAAAGAAGGAGAAATTTGTCTTCCCAGAACCCTCTCGTCTCAAATTACTTATTGATAAACAACATGGAGAGCTTTTACCTTTATACTGTTACATCATCTGACTCCCTCAGTGCCACTCAGGAAGAGAGATCCCTTGTACTCTAGAGTGTTATTTCATCCAAGTCCAAAAACGGAGGAGTGACCTGATGTGACTGGGGACCTGACCAAAAGAGAGAAAGAAAAAAGTGGTCAAGAGAATCCGAGAAGGCACACAAGGTTTGTTTCCTCAAACATAAGAGATATAGAAAATAGGGAGGTTAGGAGAGTTGAAAACTAACAGTTGTCTGGTGATAAAAGTGATGCTCATATGCTGTATTGGTCAGGCTGTGGCTGCCATATGCAAAACAAACAAACTCTAAATTACAGTGGTTTAAATTACTGAGAGCTCTCTTTCTTGCTCATGTCTTGGTTCAAAACGGATTGAGGGGATCCAGGATCCTTCCACCCAGTGGCTCTACCATCCCTAGGATCTTTAGTGTCTCAGATCCTAAACTCTGCATCTGTCTTCTAGGTGGGGGAAGAGAACGAGAGCATGGAGGGCTGCATGGAGAATTTATCTGTGCCTTATTTGTGGCACATCATATGGCCCCACCTAACTGCAAGGGAGACTAGAAAATGTATTCTACTGGTGTGCCCAGAAGGAAAAAGAAAAAAGGAGTTTTGCAAACACTTAGCAGTCTTTGTCGCATATCCTCACCATATTATGTTAAGTTTTACTGTAGGTGAATATTCCGTGCTAAGGGTATAATTTGACCTCTAATTTGTTCAAATAATGCAGTCATGACCCTATTTTAATTGGTTGCTACTCTTTGGTCCTCTGCATCAAATTTTGCATATTTTTAAAAGTGAATGTTTCTGCAACATCACTGATTATTTCTGTTTTTCTTAGGAAAGAAAAATTAACCTGAGACTTGATTCTACTCTAGATACCAAAGCAAATCTTAGCCTTGGTTAAGGTGTTATATGACAATCCTCTGAGGTAATTACTGAGTCAGCCCTCCAGACTCACAGAAGCTGGGCTTCCCAAACAAGACTACTATTTTTCTTTGTCTGGACTCATAAGCCCTGCAAGGCAATATAGCAAACTATATAAGCTGTACATTAGCCTGAGACGTCTCGGTCAATGCACTCTTTGATTATTTCATCTCCACCTTTTCTCTTAATGAAAAGGCAACCTACTGACTTTCACCAAGGGAATTATCTTTCTTATCCCTCCGTCATTGTCTGTAAAGGACAGCTGGGGAAAATACTGATCCAATTAATACTGTTCTCCTTAATTTCTCTCTTAACAAAATCCTGATGCCACAACTGCCGACAAGACAATTGCCAAATCTGGGATTGAGCTATTAATTGAACTTGTCACAATGAGAGGTGTTTTCACCATTAAAAAAGAAGGCAGAAAAATTGCAAGTATATTTACTGTGAGAATGCTTTGCAAAGAGCTTACTAGAAAGTACTGAGTATAGTAATAGTCTTGGAGCCAACCTTGGTGGTCTAGTGGTTAAGATTTGGGACTCTCACCACTGTGGCCTGTGTTGTTTTTCCAGTCAGGGAACCACACTACCCATCTGTAGATTGTCATACTGTTGTGGCTGTGTGTTGCTGTGATGCTGAAAGCTATGCCATTGGTATTTCAAATACCAGCAGGGTCACCCATGTTGGACAGGTTTCAGCAGAGCTTCCAGACTAAGACAGACTAGGAAGAAGGACCTGGCCACCCACTTTTGAAAAAATTGGCCATGAAAACCATATGAATAGCAACAGACCATTATCTGATATAGTGCCTGAACGTGGGAGGATGACACAAAAATGACCTAGGAGAGTTCCACTCTGCTGTACACATGGTCGATAGGGGTCGGAATCAACTGGACAGTACTAACAACAAATAGTTCTGGAGCTTGAGAGAACAGGCAGTAATCAGGCTGTCTCTTTGAATCAGAATGAAGATCATGAATTCAAGGTGGGTTATTTATAAGGTGAGTGAAATGAGAGAGAGGAAGCCATAGCTGTCAACTCAGAGAGAACCAGCAAGATGCCTTCTTGATGCTCAGCGGCACTGTACTGCTTGGCACTGGTTACATCTGTGTTCTCAAAAGGAGACTTCATAATATTTGAAGTATGTACCAATGTGTCTCATTAAAATTTGTCTACTTTGTGTATGTATACATCTAGGAATTCAGTGCAAATGCGTTGATTTCCAGAATTCTGGGATTCATCTTGCTTATACTTCTTATCAATAGGGAAAATTACTTCAAATAATTGGATCTTAGTTTCTTCATCTGTAAAATGGGAGTATTATTACATACGTCATGAGGATATTACAAAGATCAGATAACATACATGAAAGTGAGAAGCATAGGGTCTAATAAGGATATTTTGCCTTAATAATATTGAAATGGCATTTGGGGTTTATCTTGTTGATTCTGAGTGAAACTCTTGTTGATGCTGTTTAAAATTCTTCACTTGTTCTATCTGGCCTTCTCTGGGGGTTGCTTTCAGGGATATTTTATTTATCCTTGGCCTTAACATATAGAAAGAATTTCACATTCTGTATTATTCCTCTTGGTCTGATCTTACAGATTCAGACCTCTTCCTGGACACATGCCTGTGTTTTTGAAGATGTTCGCATCTCTAAACGACTTCTTTCCTAATTGTGGTCATATGCTATACCCTGATTTCCATTTGATTCTGTTCTTCATTGTGGCTGCTAAATTCTAAAATTTCTAGTATAGCTCATTCTGCAAATCCTCTCACCCTTTTTTCAGTCTGGCAAGAGAATCTGGAAACAACTCTCTTCAAAAAAATGAGAGCACAAGTAATAATGAAGCCAAAATTAAAAAAGAGGGTACGTAGCCCAATGCTGAGCAAGAGATGAGCCAGGTGTCTAATTATTCATCTGGGGTTAGATGCTGTCGGTCTCTAAAGACTCTGCTTTGGATATTTGTATATCACTTTGCAACTAGGGCAGTTGCTGCTTATTTTTTTCTCCTAATAAGAAAAGAAGCAAAAATAGTTATAGGGTATGGTTTCTTGAAGAACTTAAAGAGAAAGTAAAAAATGGATTCTTCTCATTTTTTCCTGTCTAGGTTCTAATTCTTTTCACATTTAGCTGAGGAAGATGAGTTAGAGTTGATCCTTTTACCTCTACCTAAATGTGGGATAAGTAGTGAAAAGAGAACACCATCATGGGAGACTCCAGACCTGGGTTCTGTCATTAGTGTTGTGTCTTTAGCAAACCCTTAAATCTCTGTGTTTCTCAGTTTTCTTACTTATTAAACAAGATAAGTAATAACTTGCTTACATCACTGGGATATTTAAAGAATCAGATAAAATGATGAATGTCCGAATCCTTTTGCAAAAGCAAAATGTCAATTTTAGACAAATGTAAAATGTCGCAAATAAGTAATGCTGTCCCTCTTCTCTTTTACACTAATTCTAACACACTCAATTATAAGTATCAATATAACTTAATTTCATAAAACTTAACCTGAGCAAAAATCTTATGGAAAATGCACATACAAGTAATTTTTTCTCATTGCAGTCATCAGCAACACGTCAAATTATCATCTTGGTGTAACTTTAACTTATTGACCAAGTACATCATAGTTCCTCGTCGATGTGCTTGCTGTGGAAATGTACTTAGAGTAATTTGATGAAAAGCTTTGCTAATTAAATTATTGAATTGCATACCCTATATATATATATGAATATATATATATTATGCCTATAAACAAAAATTACAGAAAAGTACTTAAGTCATTGCATTATTTTAATACTGTGATTGAATAGCATTTGTATTTGAGATCGGTAGGCAGCATATTTAAGTGATGTGCTCACAAAAGTGAAATATTAAAAACAGCTTATGAAAATCTCCCATCTGGCAGTTACAATTGATCAGAAATCTACTCTTCAGCACTATTTTGAAAATAGCATGAGTTTTTAATTAAAACTGTTCATTTGATTTATTAGTGTAAGTAAAACCTCCCATCTGATCAGGTTTAACTTGAGAAAGTGGTTTTCTAAAGCCCCTTGTATGGATTGAATGATACAATTTTCAATAAAGAATAGTTCTAAAAGATCTCAGACATTTATTTTCTATCAATCTTTTTTGTGTTCTCCTTAATTTAAAAATGGAACTGTGAACATAATTCTACCTGCTTAAAAATATTTGATGAATTCATGATCTTCATTCTTCTATTGTTTTAAATCTAAGCTAACTACAGAGAATCCAAGAAAAACTTTCATAAACTGTGTTAACTTAAGGTATACTTTATATCAATTAATTTAAATAAATCTGGCATGGACAAGAAGCAAGTATATTATTATGGTTAAAATTGCTTACTTAAAAACACAATATACAAAGCATTTTTATTTAGAAATTATCAAATGCTTGTTCAGATGCTATGTTCATTATACATAGCATTTCATCGAATCCTTTCAATAATTCTGTTCCTCAGCATTCTTATTATCTACATTTTACCTCTAATTATATTGAAGCTCAGGAGTCATATGACTTGTGAATACATTTCATAAGAAGGATTTCAGACTAGGCAATTGGACTTCAAACCACAGGCACTTCATCACTGCTCTGCATAGGAGCCCCAGGCCCCTGCTCGTCCTGCTGTGGGAGGGTTATAAGGGCTGCTCTCCTAGCTTCTTTACTGGAACCTCAGCACCTGAATTAGATGCTGTGGTAATTCCCAGACAGCTAAGTATCAAAACTGGATTATTAAAACTATGAACTGACAAATTATAAAAATAGGAAATAATGTTTTTAGCGTTAACTATTCCTGGGGAAATGTTTATTTCTCTCATGTTGTACACTAGTTAAACATCAGGCCAATGTATTAGATCACAAAATTGGTAATTTCTCATGTGTTCAGTTACACAGTATTCTTTCTGATGTATTAATGGTAATTTCTCTCATTTAAAGTGAAAATTTAAAATGTGGGGGAAGTTTATGTGTAATCGAGCCCTCTAGATCCCAGAGTGGGAGTGAACAGGGAGACATATGTACACCTGACACTCCCCCTGCCCTGGTGGTGTCTTTATTTTGGTGGCGCTCCCTTGGGAGAGGTTTCTGAAACCCTTTTAGTAATTGATTGCAGCAAAACCCTTCACCAGTAATTAGAAGTCAATGGGCTTAACTACTGGCAGTCTTCTTGAATACATATACATGGTGAACATGATCATTCATGAACATAGAGGTGAGTTCAAAGCCATGAACTTTATGTATTGCTGTTGTTATTGGACTCAGTTTCATTTCACAAGATTTGGAATAAATGTGCTCAGAGGATCTTTCAGGTTAAGCATCACCTTATGAATAAATCTATAGCCATTAGATACCTGATGTCTGTATCTTCCAGTGGTACCTTATATAAATATGGATATGCTGTCCTGTTCAAGTTTCTCAATGTGCTTGTTATTTAACACACTACTAACAGTCATGTTCCTCAGCATGGCAGCAAGGGAGGCTGAGAACTGGTTCTACCAGCAGCTCAGCTTGTGTCTCTCTGAACCGATGACTCTAACTGTGCTGTTTTTCAGCCTATACCTGTAATTTGTATGTCTGTAACTCTGACTTACAACTTTATTATTTCACCAATAATACTGCTCAAAATTATCTTCTTTATTTCCAAGAGCTTATCGAAAGATTGTGTTGCTACTGCTGTTTCCCACCTTCTCAACAAACAAGTTCTATGAGCTCTGAAATACGTTCCCTTGAAAATAGATTCCAGGGTGTTTAGTTTTCACTTATTTATTTACCAGTCCTCTGAATTGTAACAAAAATAATTTATCAGAACTTATGAACATGCATGCGAGATGAAATGAATTTTAAATGTGTAAAAAAGCCAAGGGAAAGGGAAAATAAGAATAAAAAAGTAGACTCAAGCCAGGAATGAGGTTGGTACATAAAACATTTGCCCTGAAGTTTTACTCACTTGCTAGAGGTAGATCAGATATCAGACTCTAAGCTTTCTAGAAGCCAATCAGAAGAGGGAATGTGGTCACCATCTCTAAGGTAAAAGGAAGTGAATTGCTTTAAAGGAGCGTATTAACTATTCATGAAACCACCATCGGGAAACAAATTTTTATGTATTTGTATATTGCAAGAAGAAAAAATTGAAAACATATTTATCATGGAGTAAGGAGTTTCGTAGGTCTGTTTTGTGTAATGTCCTGAATATTGGGAGATGCCATCTTGCCATGGTATGATGCAATAAAAAGCATTTTGATGGGAGAGGGGCGGCTATACTATGTGATCCAGTCATGCTACCCTTTAGGGTCCAGCTGGTACAAGGTGAGATTTCAGAATATCTATAGAAGTTTGGAGCAACATCAGGTCTGTAAACGGTTCCAAAGCTTCGACTTAAGCCACTTTATAATACAACTTCAGTTCAGCTTACATTCCCCTTATCCTTCTGGAAACTGATGGCATTGTTGCTTCCAGGTCCAAGGTTCCCCATCCCCTCACCAGCTTTAGCAAGGAAGTCCTACAGCCAGGAGTAAGAGAGGCCCAGGTTGGGGAAGGCAGAACCAATTTCTTATTCATCTTCATAACCCCAGGACCTGCTAGTGGAATGTCTGGCACATAATAGGCGCCTAGTACTTGTTCCTCTGCGTGGATGTTACTCTTGTCCTAAGCTCTAAAATTTATTCACTATTTTAATATACGCAAATAACTTTGCCTTTGTAAGGAGGGATAATGATGCTAATCTTGATGGGATGTTTCCAGAACAAGATAAATTAATGCCTAGGGACACACTGGCCAATAAAATGTGCTTAATAAATATTTGTTGAATCAGCGACTCACCTCTAAAACACTATGCAATGTAGGAGATGAGAAATCAGTGAATTATCTCAACACTGCCACGATAAAAATTTTAATGGCAGAATATCATGCTTAATGTTCTGACTGACATTACTTTAGTAAATAATCTAGCTTATAAGATTACATTTTTTCCCATGAGACTCAGTATATTTTATTTTAAATGGGGATCAAAAACGGTTTGGAGAGGTTTTTTTTCCCCCTATTACATTAACCTTCTTTCTAGAAAATTTTATAACCATTGGTCTAGATTCCAGAATGAATGGACTGCATTTTTTTTAATTATTGTTGTTGGTGAGGAAGATTGGCCTTGAGCGAACATCTGTTGCCAATCTTCCTCTTTTTTGCTTGAGGAAGATTATCCCTGAGCTAATGTCTGTGCCAGTCTTCCTTTATTTTGTATGTGGGACAGTGTCACAGTGTGGGTTGATGAGCAGTGTGGAGGTCTGCGTCTGGGATCCCAACCTGCGAACCCGACGTGACCAAAGCAGTGTGTGAACTTAACCACTACGCCACCAGGCTGGCTCCTGCATGTTTTTAATAATCCTCCCTAAATATTTCTTTTCTCTGTATTGATATTTCACTGACTTTAAAAGGGCATTTTGACAGTTTAGGATTATATTACCGGATTTAGTAGATTATAAATTTTGTCAACTAACTGACAATCAATTGATTGATTGACAAACACTTGGTTTCTAAATATGCTTAAATTTTCTAATCTTGTTATCATATAATTATGTTTATTAGTAAATAATTTATCCTCCTCCATATTTGACCCTTCTATAAAATAATACATATTCCTCTATTCAACATGATACCATTTTCTTCGATATTGCCTTGGAAATCCAATCTCCAATATTTGTTCTTAGATTCTCCAGTACTATATAAATTAATGTTGAGTTACAGATTTCCAAACTGCCTCAATCTGGTTTAAAATAACATTTTATTTCAAGGGTCTATTTATTGGCAGGCCTTCCTGACGATTAAGAGGCATAGTCAAAGATCTTCTGAAAATTACCCTGGACTAGGAGCTCTTCCTTTACTCCACTGTTCTGTCTATTTGGACAGAACACTCTCGTGGAGTTGAAGAAAGAAATAATAATGCCATTTGGGGAATAATTTTAGTATCGTATTTCCATATTCTGGGAGATATGTGTATGTATATGTTTAATAATATCACATTGGTTATGTGGGTGAACTTTCATCTGTGCCAAAGGCCAAATATTTTCCACTGTTGTTCTTCTCCTTGGTCCACTCTTTTCTGCAGGATTTTTGGGAATTTTGGTTTTATCCTTGAAAAATATATACCTTTTCTTTTAGTTCCTTTGTTCTCCTCTTTATTCCTGTTAATACAGGGTTTTTATTTTTCACACATTTGCATTTTAAATTTTATTATCTAAAATTCTATAATACATTTAAATATGATTTCCGATCTGTTACTTTCCAATCTGTGATTTAAGTTAACAGAGTTTAATTCAACTTATAATATAGAAATTATTTGGTGTTGTTGAGCTATCTGTGTGTTTCTTGACTTTATGATTTCAAGTTTGGGTATTTTACATATTGATTAACCTTGCCTTGTTTAACAGTGCTGGTTTAGATGTTGAATCCGTTAAACACTGTGGTGGTTATTAATTTGGCAATTTCCAGCTTTTCACCTTTCAGGCGCGTGATAGTACATCGCGTCCAGGCCCTGTTGTGGTTGTAAAGAGGGGCACATAGAATTAGTTCTGTCCAGTGTCCATTCTAAGTTCTGTCCATTCTAAGCAAGAATAATGTGTGTCACTTCTGAACCAAAATATTTCCTTATCAGTACAGGATCTTCTGGAGTTTTCTTACTCCTTGGTACAGTGGCTGGCAACATTTAAGCTGTTGGCTGTCCTGTCAGAACCTGGGTCCTTGAGTCAGTTCAATGATCAAAGCCCCCTGCTGGCCTATAATTGACATATATTGTGAGCAAAAATTAACTTTTCTTATTTTAAGCCACTGAGATTTTGGGATTGTTTAAAACTACAGCATAACCTAATCTAGACTGACTGATACAGGTAGTGCTTGGTTTTGACATTTTCTGGATGGTGCTAATAAAATTTGAGACTACAGCAAACACTGCCAGTGCTCCACCCACAACCCTGCCGATCTCATTTACAATCTGTGTACACCGTTTTCCCACCTTCTGTGTCCGTTTGCATCTAACAGCGTGCACTTGAAATTCTCTTCAGAGGATTGCCCTCAAGTTACTGGAGCCACTTACTCTTAGGAGCAGACAAACCAATGATTGACTGGTTCTTGAAATCCTAGCTTCCTTAATTGCAGAGAGGACAAATTTGAGATCATCTTACAGTCTAGAATTCCCTGTTAGGATCAGTCTGCAGCTACCCTCTGCAGGACCTTGCCTGAAATCTCACCTTTGCTTAACTGCTTCCCCTTTCTGTGCCCTGCTTTCTTGACTCCCTTTTAAGTTTCTCCTGGGAATTCTTTCTTAATAAATCACATGTGCCTCATGTTAGACTCTGCTTCGGCAAAACCCTACCCAAGACCGGGAACGGAATATAAATATGTAGTTTCACAATAATGTTTAAGGAAATATGTTTGGCTAGATTTTAACTTATCAGGGTATGTAAGAAAACATCAAACTTTAGAACGTTGCTTTTTAGCTTCAAACTGTTTAAACCAGGAATTTTATCACGTTTAATGTCCTGTTCTTCACCAGTTGGAAACAATATTCCTGCTTCATTTTTGTTAGGAAGGCATGATTTTTATATCGTCATTACATCCTTTCTCCACTTTGGGTGGTGGACTTCTAATCATTCCATCTGTTCACAGTCCTCAAACATCTTCAGAGCCCAGTGCACATTATAAGATATGTTCAGAGTTGGAGCAAAGCTTGTGATCACATAAGAAAGCAGAGCTTACTGGCCACACAAAGGTGAAATTTACCAACATACTCTTGTTACTTTAGTGCTCTCATTAACTGTTGTAACTGGCCATCGATGACAATGATATATAAAACTAAAGGGACAAAACCCCACTTCTTTCTTCTGGTGATGGTTTTTGGTTTGAACTCTTAAATGTTCTTAACAAGATCTAGGCTTTTTGCCAAGATATTTTGCACACTATCCACTTTGGTATACAATTCTGACGTTTACTTGACTTCTGAAATGATATTGATAATTATATGTTTGCTTAGAAGATGCAATGCTTTAGCAAATTATAAATGTGGAATTTACTTTAAAACATCATTGTATACTTTTAGGTCACATGAGGAAAGGCCAATTGGAAGCAAATCATCCAAACTAAACTATTGAAATGGTGAGGATCCTTTACTTCTTCGCCTTCTTCTAAGTTGACAGGATTCATGTAGAGGCATGAACTGAAAACAGAGCCCCGGCAGTATTCTTTGTTTGGATGTGTATCAGCCGAGTGCTGAAGAAGTCATGAATTTCCTTCTTGGGAAATGTCTCTTGTCATGAGGTAGGGATCTTTGAACTTTATTTCATTGGTCAAGGGAGGAAGAAGCGGTGGAGAACTCATATATTCTAATTTATGAAGTAGAATGCTTATAAATTTCATTGCTCCTTATCAGCCGTTCGCTCGATTTTTTTTCCTCCTTACATTTCTTAAGATAACTTTTATTTACATTTGGTGAGTAAAACCAAAAGTTACAAGTAAATCTTCAGGTGCCATAAATTTTACAGGGATGCAGATGAAACCCATCTATCCTTTCTCTATGCCTCTGAGATGGAGATTTAGCTAGGCAATAAATGATGTATCTGATCGCAGTAAACATTTGGAAAATATGCCACTACCTATTAAATTTTAACATGTACACATATCTTTTGACTTAGCCTTTTCACTTTTAGGAATCTATTATACAAAATTAAAAATGATAATACATAAAACACATATGCAACAGGGTTTATTTTATCCTTGTTTATAATTGTAAAAACCTGGAATTAATCTGAATATCTAAAAATAGGTGAACTGTTTCATAGTTAAGGTATAACTATAATAGAGAATATTTTTCAGTTATTAACATAAATGAGTTAAACTAATACATCCTGATGTGAATAAATGCTCTTGCCATGTAAAAGGACATTTGTAGAAAAACGGACATTGTATGAACCAATTTCTCTTAAAAGGGAAAAACTCTCTATATTGGTATGAGCATAGAGTCATATCTCAAAGAATGCACGCTAAAATTTTAACGTCTAACTCAAGGGCATGATACCTGGGGAAAGAGTGTTAGCTAATAACATTTTAATGCCTCTGTATTATTTAGCATGAAATGGCAAGTACACGTTTCTTTTGTAATTTTGGAAATGCTAAAGTATATAAAGTTTTTTAAAGAAAAATTGAGGGATAAAGATAAGTGTATTTGTCTCTATTATTTAGGAAGTTCTTTTACTACAATTAGAATTATTTTCCTCTAGGCTAGGCATTTCTATTTTTCTCTAAGGGTTTCTACTTTTGACACTAGACTTCTTTTGAAGTATATCTGTAGAAAGAGCCATTTCAGACTTTATATGCAATGCTCACAAATGCAATAGATGATGTAGGAAGGGAGAATGAGCTGTGCAAAGATGTCCAAGTACATTCCCATTGTGCCATGTCACTAGGAGACGTTGCTCCTCTCCTCTAGGATCTACCTTTGAAGAAACAAAAGAGCACCAATGCCCAAGTGGTTACTTCACAGACATCACTAATGCTCACCAGCACCTCTGGGTCTCTGCTTCTTGAAGTCTTGAAGAAGACTACACTTTCCCATTCCCTTAAAGTTAGGCAGGAGCATGAGACTTACTCTGGACAATGACATGTGAGCCAAAAAATATGCATTATTTTTCAAGTGAGGAAATAATAACCTTTTATTGTCATTGTTTATTACCACAGCATAAACTATTGTACCTGACTGATAACAGTTACTGAACCAATCTCAGTTGTCTGCATAATGCTTTGATCTTGTGCACCGGGGCTTGTTAAGCTCTTTAAGTGGGAGGCACAAATTTTAGAATTATCTATGAGATGAAAGAATTTTTCAATTCTATAAAATTGAATTTCTTGCCCAAAGAGCTTTGCCATAAGCTGATCGAGGTTCGTATCTTGGCTGGGTCACTTACTTAGTAATAGTGTACAAATGACTCCACTTCCCTGGGTCTCAGTTTTTATCAGTAAAATGAAAGTATGCATGCTCGTATAACATGGTTTGTGAATTAAATGAGATAATGTGTATGACCAGTGTTTTATACATCGTGTGTGTTCAAAAACTGTTAGCCATCTGTTTGAAAGATCCTTTTAAAAATGTTCTAAATGGACTTTAGGAAGCAGAGAGAGAGCATTAAGATAAAGGGAAGGAAGGGGCCAGCCCCGTGGCTGAGTGGTTAAGTTCGCACGCTGCGCTGCAGGCGGCCCAGTGTTTCGTCGGTTCGAATCCTGGGTGGGGACATGGTAACGCTCATCAGGCCACGCCGAGGCAGCGTCCCACATGCCACAACTAGAAGGACCCACAACTAAGAATATACAACTATGTCCCGGGGGGCTTTGGGGAGGAAAAGGAAAAAAATAAAATCTTAAAAAAAAAAAAAAAAAGATAAAGGGAAGGAAGATGTTATAGGTAACAGGAACTTCCATTTCTCCAGATTTGATTAGCTATGCCCTTTGAGGTTCTGAGGTAATGTTGGAAAACAGTATGTATTCTTTGGACTTTTGGATGTTTAAATTGAGTTTATGATATTTATGCCATCATAGGAGAAAAGCTAAAGATTTCTCTCACCTAGTTCTAATCTATACATGTCGACTGAGTATTATTTAACTTTCTATTTAATTTTGAATTTATTGAAATATAATCCTCTCCCAGTTTGGGCTCCTTTCCCATCATCTCCCACCTCACAGGTGTAGCCTGGAAGGATGGCAAAGTATTGTTCCCCTATCTCCCAACTCTCAACTTCTGTTCCTAGACAGCAACTACCAGGAGAGACCAGAGTGAATAGCAGGGGAATTGGCACATGCACTCTGGCACGAAGGTCCCACACATGAAATTTTATAGGTGAGACACATGCCAGAAAAACACTGGCACTTATGCTTTCTCGAAATTGGAGTAGTCCATGTACATCATTCATTCACATATCAGACAGTGGAACAATGGGGATAGGAGAGCTGCCACCTCAATAAATTGAGCTGTTTATTTAAATAAATCCATGAAAATCACTGAGAGTTGGGATGGATGTGCTCAGTAATTTAACTTCCAGTTACATATTTTGGAAAGATATTTTACTATCATACATTTAGACAGATGTTTAATTCAAATTTATAAAGTTGTGATATGGTGGTTGATAAATAATCTACTCTGAATGAATGATTGCTACAGGACAGTCAAGGTGTTTCCATTCTCCCTTGCCAGGGATTGAGTTCAGAATGGCCAGTTCTGGCCATTGATACAAGAGACAGTCTAGGAGGCACTTCTGGCAAAGATTCCCTCACTCCCTCAGTCTTTAAAGAGGGACTCAAGAAAGTGATAGTGCCTTTCTTCCTCTAAATGTTGTTGTGTTTGGAGGTGATGCTTGGAGTTACTGCAGTCACTTTATGATCATGAGGGTATCATTTTGAGGACAAATATGATGCTGAGACCTTTCATGACAGTTAAACCTCTGACTATACTGATCCTGAGATGTATTGCTAAAGACTTCTTGCTATGTAAGATGATAACTTTTCATACTGTTTAAGAAATTAGAGTTGGAATTTTTTGTTATTTGTGTCCTAAGACATTTAAATTTATAAGTGGTTAAATTAGTAAGTTGAATTTGGGATAAGAGTCATAATTATTCAAGAATTAAACAAATATTTATTGAATACATAACATATGTTTTGCAAACAAGAGACTATAATGAAGAACACACATGTAATTTTTGCCTTTGGATTTTGCAATTAAGTAATTAGACAAATCTGACTACAACACATTGTTAGCATACAAGTATATGCTGTCTGACACCACACGAGAAGAGTGCCTGACCCAGTCTGATGAGATTGGAGAAGATTTTCCAGAGGACAAAACTTCCAGTCTGGGATCAAAATGATGAAGAGATGTTGGTTAAGCATATGGAAATAGAATAGTCAAGGCTCTTTTAGTGGCAAATGAAAAGAAGTTATTGGCTGCTGTAACCAGGAAGCCTAGTGGTAGCTTCAGGCCCAGCTACATCCAGAGGCTCAAATCATATCACCATAAACAACCTAAATAGTCTGGACAACTGGAGGGATGGAGTTGCTATTTAAGAAGGTGGGTTGAGGGTACCAATTTCAGAAGGAAGCTCAAGGAGCTCCATTTTGGATATATTAATGTGGGGACACCAGTTATATTTTCAGATGGGTACCTCAATGGAGTAGTTGGCTATACAAATCTAGAGTTCAGAGAAATTATTGAGGCTGTAGATACAAATCTGTGAGTTAGCGTAGGTACAGATAGTATTTAAAGCCATGAAGCTGAGTAAGATCATTGTAGGTGTGAGAAAAGATAGGAAACAGAATAAGTCCTAAGAATGAATTCTTGGGGTTCCAACATGCAAGGGTTGGAGACATAAGAGAAAATCAGTACAGAATATGAAAATAAGCAGCCAGAGATGTAGGATAAAAATCAGGAAATGTGGTCTTGGAAGCAGGGATATGTAAATATGAAAAGTGGAGAGATTAAAGAGAGGAGCCTTCCACCTCCACCAGCCTGCATCTATGCCGCCATATTCACCTTCTCTCCAGTGTTTGTGGATAGAACTCACATATTCCTGGAAAAGCCCATCTTTCCCTTCTCTGTATTTTCCCATCCTCTCTTATGTGGAAAATAACAGTTTGAACTAAATAGAGAGGTTTTGTTTTATTCACTAGGTAGAAGTGAGGAGAGAAATGAACAATACTGTAGAAAAATAAGCAGGTAATTACTGCTTTTATTTCCTTTCTCCATAAGCCTTCAAACCCAAGTTCCAAGCAGCAGCTGAGAACCTAAAATCCCTGAAAGACAGTAAGTTGTTGTTCAGATCATTCCCCTCCTGCCTCACCTTCCTTGACCACGGGTGTCTCTACCACCAGATAGTTCTATATTTGCCTCTAGACATTAATATTCCTGTGAATAATATAATATTATGTGAAGTTCCCTAATCAAACATTTGAAATAAAGGTGATCTTTCACTTTTCTGCTTTCACCATAATGCAGCCATGTAACCTAACTGAATGTATAGGAGGATGCGAGAGACAGTCAGTGATCAAAAGTCTAGTAACCAGGAGAGCTGATTCTGCACTTGCGTTGGTCATTAACAAGATTCAAATATGGGAGCAGGTAAGCTTGGCCTTCAGATAGTCTGTCTCCAGAGCCCAGCCTTCCAACCAGTGCTGGAAATGCCTCTTGGACGCTTGTGAAGATAACACATGTGAAAGTGATTTCACACTTTAAAAGCAGTCTGCGCGTATAGGTACTAGTATCTTTTTTTTTTTCTCTTATTTCAGAGATTAGTCAAGAACATGTGGACACCACTTACACTCTGGGTACCCTGTTAAAGACTGCTTTCTAAAAAATTTATGTGTATGTGAGTACATGCCTGCGTGTGTGTGTAAAATTCTGGTTGCTGTGGATTGATTCGTTGAGCCAATTTAGAAAATGTTTTTCTTTTCCAAGCACCCATTGGCCTTATTGTCACTAGATGGCAGAAACAGATCCTACTTCTGTGAGAAAATGAGAGTTCGTTTTGCATTCTGGAAGGGCACAAAAAAGCTTCCCACAGACAATGTTTACAGGCTTTCTTTATTTTGACATTTCTTCTGAATACATTAATGTTTTGGAAATTCCCTGTTAGGTCCCCTGCAGGGGTATGCTGCAAAGTGATCTTGGCTTACACAGAAAACGGATGGCTTGCATTATGCACTTTGCATTTCAGTTGATAATTTTAGAATTAAAGACTACTTTATTTAAGGCAGGGGGCAGAATGGGAAGGGGGTGGAGTTAAACATTAAGAAAAATCAAGACACTGTGTCACGTTACTAAAGCATTGCCGCTGTAATATTTTCTCTGAGCCAGAGATGCCTTTATTATAATTCATTCTTTTTAGTGTAAACAGAATTGACAGTCAGGGTGTCAAGTATAAATATATTTTAAAATTCTCTATGTGAATTTCTGTACTAGAGAGAGAATGATTTTTTCCTCCCCCTTTTTTTCAAATTAGTTATTGCTTCAGAGTGCTATTAGTTCCTTGTAATATTAAATGATTAAGACAGTATTTATTTTAAAAGCCACACTGGTGCTCTAGAGGCTATAGAAAGAATGTTTTCTTACTATCCAAATAATCATTGATCTTTAGTGGCTTTGTACGCATGCTTATTATGACTCAGAGAAAGCCATTACAGTGTGTTGAGGCTGAAATTATGGATCAAAGATTGTACCATGTGTATATGTTCCCATGTATCTTTGAAAACACTTTAAAAACCATATTTATCTTAAAAAATTATTTTTGTTCTTAGAGAAAAATTTTTTAGCTCCATTAAGATTATATCTGGCCCGTGGAAAGGACAGTTTTAGCCTTGTATTTACTTACTTAAAATGCAACTTTAAAATATACGTTTCATTGTAGTGTGGCTGTGGGAATTCCAAAGCCATAGGAAGAAATGCTTGGTGAATTCATTTGCATACCAATACCCAGAATGCTTTTCCAGCTCACTGCTATTTAATCTAAGTCAGCTGGTGTCAGAGCCCTGGGAACAAACTGAACCATTTTGACATGCTTCTCTGTGCATGTACTGAGTTCTTTTTCTGCACCAAGTACACAATGAAAACTCAAAATTTCATCTCCGCTATGAATTTTTTATAAAGACAAATATTTTTTAATCTCCATTTTCTTTACAACTTTCTTTTAACTCTTCCTATGAAACATTACTCTAATTATTGTGGTAAAATTCTGATTGATAAGTGGGTCCAGAACTACCAGTTACTTGGGATATAAACTAACTTGAATAACTTGTGACTCAGAACACAAGCAGGAAAACTAGGAGAACACATCCTTCCCTTTAAAAAAAAGTCAAGTTGGAGAAAGTGGTATATATTTGGGAACCTCTATAGGTTTGCTGACTAGAAGTTGATGTTGTCTCATGCAAGTCAAGGATGCAGCAGATCTATTTTAAATTGTATTTAAATACTGATCAGAGGTAAGCACTGGTGAGGTGGAAAGTGTGAGTTTTTTGGAATGTGTGTTGAAAAGAAGTCAGCTATGGCTATTTGATAATATTGAGGATTATTGTTAATGTATTACATTGTGGTAGCGTTGTGGATAAGATTTTTTAAGGGTCACTTTTAAAAAATGCATATAAAATGTTTACAAATTCAATGATGTGATGTTCAGGATTTGCTCGAAAATAACATTAAGTGGGAGAAATGAGCAGAGGTACAAATGAAATAAAATTGCCATGTGTTGACAATTTTTAAATCTGGACAGTTGATGCATAGGGGTTTATTATACTTGTTCTGTCTACTCTTGTATCCAATGAAAATGTTCTGTAATAGGAAGTTTTTAAAAGGAGACATGCAGAAATAAGTCATAAAGGGCTTAAGCAGTTGAGTTTAGTCTATACTTTTCTTCCAAAAAAGGTTGAGATATATGTTCTTAGGTCCTTTATCACATACATCTATTTGAAATAAAGTTATGTCCTCAATTAATAAATAAGAAAAGGGAAGCTATGCAAATTTCTCTTGACTTATGTTCTCCTTTCACCTGTTTCAGAGTTTATGCTATCTTCCTGGATCTGTAATCATGGCGTCACTTCTAGACCCATTCAGTTATATTACAAGGCATCTTATAAAAATTGACTTAGACCTCACATCCTCTTCTTATCACTCTTTCTCCTTTCATAAGATTCTTTAAAGGACCATGTACACTTTCTCTAGTCCCTTCTTACCTTATCAGTCATTCTTTAAAAAAAATAGTCAAAAATATACCATACATTCAAAGAAGCAAGTGACAATAAAATGAATACCCATGTATTAATTAGCTGTCATAAATAGAACATTACCAGCAACTTAAAATTTCTAATGTCTTTCATATCCCCCTTGTGCTATATCATATACAATGCCATAAGGTCGGTGCTGTGTTGAATTTTTTGTTTCTTTTCCATGTTTTTCTTTATTGATTTACTACACACTATTGTTCAGTTTTACCTGCTTGATAGCATTTTACACATTGAATCATACTGTAGTATTCTTCTGTGATATCAACTTCACTCAACTATATTTTTGAAATTCATCTATGTTGCTATGTGTAGCTAGATTTTATCTATTTTTACAAATAAATATACTCTGACATATTGTTATACCACAATATATTTATCTATTTGATTTTTGGTAGGCATTTATTTATAGGTTTTGTTCTATTAAAAATAATACTGTGCATATGTACATTCTAGTGTGTGTACATGTGCACAAATTCCTCTGGGGCATTTTTGGGTCACAGAACATGGGTATCTTCGACTTTTCTATTTAAAGGCAAATTATTTCCAAGGTGTGCACCGTAACCAGTGTGTAAATATTCTGGCAGTTTCATATTATTGTATATTCATCAAGTATTATCAATACTTGATGTTGTCAAAAAGGGATATTTTTTGTTAATCTGATGTGCTGGTGTGTGAAAAAATAACTTCTTGAATTTCCTTGATTACTAAGAAGGTTGAGCATCTTTTCCTATGTTTTCTTGGCCAATCAAGTTTCTTACTAAACGTATTGCCTCTTCAAGATGTTTGAGATTTTCTATTTAGTTTTTTATCTTTATTATATAGATTCCTGAGAGTTCTAGTCACTCTCAAAAGCTGTTCAATTCTGGTTGTTTCTGCCCTCGTGCCCATAAAGTTGCTCTTGTTGAGATCTTTACTGATCTCCACGTTAACAAATCCAGTGGACAATTTTCAGTCTTTGTGTTACTTGATTTTTGATTTCTCAGTTTCATTTAGCAACTCCTTTTTTCAGTATCATCACGTTCTCCTGATTTTTCTCTGCTCTGGCTTTCTTTTTCAGTCTCTGACTGCTGCTTTTCTACTTTTTTTTTTTTAAACAATCTCTAGTAACTGATGTTTTTCAGACCTGCATCCTGAACTCTCTTCTCTTTTTATTATCTGCTATCTTCCTAGGACATTTGTTTGAATGGCTCCTTCTGCCTAAAATCTAAAATATATTCTCTTCCCTACCCTCTGTAACCTGTCTCTCTCTTTCCTCCGACCTTATCCAATCTTCATTGATTTTAACACCTATTTAAGACTCCATGATTCAGATTCAATGGAAATTATCCTGGGAGATCTTTTCCAATTTCTCAGCCCAAATAACATAACCTTTCAGTACCTCGTGCTTTTTTTGTATATCTAGTCATTTGTGTGACTGTTTGTTTCTTGACCACATGCTCCACTAGCCTCAAAGATTCATGTGTTGACTCCGTTCTTGTTTTCTTCATACCTGCATCCCCTGGTCTCAGTATCATTTCTGATACATAGTAGTCTTGAATGAAAGAATAAGCAGACTCAGGTCTATGTCTTTGGATAAGTGGATGGTGATATAATTTACCAATACAAGGAATTTAAGAGGGAATAGAGTTTATAGGAGCAGGTGAAGAGTTTAGTTTTAGACACATGAAGTTCAAAATGCTTTTGAGGGGGATATTCAAGAAGAGGGACAGAAGGATGTTTTGATATGTGGATATGAAACTGAAGAGAGCAGTCTGGGTTGGAATTATTGGTCTGTAAGTTACCAATATATAGCGGATAAATGAGATAATGAGAAAAGAAATGGTCCAGGGAGTGTATGTAGCCTGAAAAAGAGGACCACGTGTAAATGCAAATGGCCCTGGGAGTGATCTTGTCTAATTCAGCACTTTTCTCCTTTTTGGTTAGATTTTCTCAGCTCAACAGATTAAGCCTAAGAGGCACTGAGTTACAGGAACAAAACATTTAATTTTGTAACATTTCTGAACATGTATTTTTCGTATTTCTGTATAATCTATCATGGGCAGTTTATTGTCTATACAATAAAAAGAAGTAGGTCTCTTTGTTTATTCTTTTTTGAATCGTTACACTTCTCAAAGCCCTCAAATGGCTCCCTAAACAATTCAGAATAGAATCCAATTCTTTATATCATGGCCTAGAAGGCTCTCTGGCTCCTCCCAGCACAACTTTGTTCTCTTTGTCTTCTCTCTCCCCCTTTCTCATCTCTTCTGGCCACACTGGTCACCTCAGTGTTCTCTGAAGATGCCAGATGCCCACTGCCACGAGTGCTTACCCTGACTCGGACAGGTTCCCTTCACATATTTGCATTACTTGCTTCCTCCTTTCTTCATGTTTCTGGTCAAATATCACCTTAACTGAATGACTTTATTTGACTCCTTATCTAAAATAGCAACTGTACTGTTACACTTGGGCCCCTTTCTTCTGCTTTAATTTCATTTTTTCTTCGTGTTTGTTTCATTTTCCCCCCTTCCCTGTCCCTCTTCCCAATATAATAAGGTTAACTAGAGCATGAATACTTGGTGTTTGCTTCATTCTTTTAACCTCGGTGCTTATAACAGCGCTTAGCACTTAAAAGGCACTCAATAAATGTTTGTTAAATGAATGAGAGTGCCAAAAGAGACAGCAGAAGATGCAGAAGAGATATGGCTTAGTGATTAAGTGCAGGGGTTCTGAAGTCTGTCTGCTTGTGTGTGACTCCATCATTCACTAGTTGGAGAAATTATTTCATCTCTGAATACCTCATTTACCTTATATTTCAACTGAGGATCACAATTCCGCTTACTTCATAGTGTTGCCATGAGGATTAAAAAAGATATAGCACAGAAAACCCTTGTTCCACATGCTAGTTCCAATGCCTGCTACATAGTAAGCACTCAATAAGCATTATTATTAGCAGCGAAATCAATGAAACTTATGGATTTCACCATTTATTTAGAAAATATTTATTGAGCATGACTACATGCTAGACATTTTGCTGGAGATTGGGGTTACAATGATTAATAGGATACAGATATACCTTAAAAACCACTTTGTGAGACCAGAGTTTAAAGATATATTTATCATTTAAATAATTTTAAATCAACCTGCAATTTATTATCGTGTCCAACTTTCAAATAGACTTTTGAAGAATAGCATTCTTTTTTTCTTTTTACTTTCTACATTTGTAAATAGCAATCCAAATTTCCACCAGGGTTTAGTAGGTTGATATTTACTAAAACTCTCTAACTCAGGGAAAATTCTCCCTTTAGCTCACATGCTATTGATCCTCAGCTCAAGGAAGAGAAACATAAAAATCCTCTAATAATTATACTCCCACTCCAAAACTGGTTTACAAGTATAGGCAACAGTCAATGATAGATTCAAGATACTGCCCCTTTATCATTTATCTTACTTTAAATGTTATCCATCTTTGCGTTTTTTTTTCCTTGTGAGTTGAGAAAGCAATGAGTAAATGTGGTTTATGACTTTAAATAACTTGTATAAAAGTGCTAAAAAAAACTATTCGTGCTCCTGCCGTCCCTACACCTCCCTCCAAGCGTGTGTTGAGGTAAGCACCAATCAACATTTCTTGTAGACAAAATATCCTTAAGAACTTTTCTTTTTCTCTTTTCTTTCGAAATCTTCTTTAAAGCTCCCATGAAATGTTGCCTAGGCCCCCACTTATCACCTTAGGGATCGTGTTTGTTTTTTGGTTGCTGAATGATATTTTCTGTGCTCACTAGTATATCATTTAATCCTAATTTCCTCAATGTTGAAAAAAATAAAATTAACTTTTAAAAAGCAACTTAGGGGCCGGCCCAGTGGCACAACACTTCTCGGCAACCTGGGGTTCCCTGATTTGGATCCCGGGTGGGGACATGGCACTGCTTGGCAAACGCCATGCTGTTGTAGGCGTCCCACGTATAAAGTAGAGGAAGATGGGCATGGATGTTAGCTCAGGGCCAGTCTTCCTCAGCAAAAAGAGGAGGATTGGCAGTAGTTATCTCAGGGCTGATCTTCTTCAAACAAAACAAAAAACAAAAAAAGCAACTTAAAGGCCTGTTTTCAAACCAGGTCTGATATGTTTTTCAGGAAATTAACACTACATCTGGTCTTATGAGTAATTGTTATAATTTAGGCAACATTAAATATCATCTTCTCACCCCATTCTCCCAAACAAAAACATTTTCACCAATTGCTAGTCAGAGTCTAAAATACACATTTGAGTATAATTCCTTTGGATCCTGAAGGTTCTTTAGTCTTTTAGAGTCTCATGTTCAAATATAAGTTATAATGAAGGAGTGTAACCTCAATCCTTTATTACTCTATCATGCTAGTAAGTTCAGAAATTTGGTCTCACTGCCTAGAGGGGGAGGAGAGAGAGAGTGGTAGGTGGGACGTGGGCTTTGTAAGAGTGGAGAAAGACACTGAAATAAGGACTCATAAGAATGCCAAGCTAAAAGTCACCTATTATACCCTTTTTCCTTGAAACTTCCATTAGAAAATAGATTTATATCTGTGAGCCAAAATATGATTATACTTCTAAAATTTAAGGATAAAAAGAGTGTTTTTGAATTAATTGGATTTTCATTGCCATTCACACTTTTAATAGGAGGACAGACTATTTGAGAAAAACAACTTAGTCTTATTAAGTTCTTTCTTTGACATCAGAAGCCCTTAATTTCAAAAAATATTTCCAGTTAAGTTTGCAAGTCAGTTACCAATTTTCTATATATTATTAATGATATTAACATTTAGGATGTTTCCAATATCAGCTTATAAATTAGCTCTTCTAAATAGTGTCATACATTTTCAATAGATCTGGCCCAAGATATACCTCTACTTTCATTGTTAATTTATTTTTGCACTAATAAGCTTCAATTTATGCCCACAGATTTTGTGAGCTAAGCCTCATGATTGTTTTTAAATGAAAAAGCTTAATATTGCCATTAGCAAACTAGGTATAATGCGATTGACTAAAAGAATTATGCAACTTGTAGGGGTGAGCTGGAGATTTTAATAGTCTGTTTAAACCAAAGAGAGAAGTTAAGTTCAATGTTGAGAGAAGAGAATGCCGTTTATCAGTGCACATCTATTAAGTGGCTGCTACAAACCAGGCTCCAGACCAGATGAAAAAGGCAAACTCCTTCTAGCCGAGAAGCTTATTACCTTGTACTGACCAAAGGCAAACAAGCAATCCTTTAGCAAGCAAGCTAAGAGACAGCAAAGTAGTTGCCTCAGAGACAACTTTCAGCTGTATCTTGAATGTTGTTTGAGAATTTGGAAGAAAAAGAAGGACGTTTCAGGAAGAGGGAAGCATGTGCCCAGCAGAAGCCATGATAGGTACACTAAGATGTCTAGTAAGGCAAGATTAGAGAGATGCAGAAGAGTGCTGAGAAAAATGACAGGAGTAGTAAGGGACTTTGAAAAGCATGGGTAAGGGGATGGACTTCATCCTGTAGATTGTAGAAACCATAGCAGTCTTAGAAAACCCATTCTAAGTGCATTTTGAAAGAGATTGGAGTCAGAATGATATCGCTCTAATCAAGGCAAGAGGAAACTGATTAAGGTGGTATGAGTCAGATTGAGAAGACAGGAGGAATTTGCAAGTTGCTTTAGGTTACTGACTGCCTGGAGAATGAAAGGGAAAGAGAAGCAGGTTTCTTTTTTCCTGCCCACAGCCCCAGTACATAGTTGTATATTCTAGTTGTAGGTCTTTCTATTTCTTCTATGTGAGCCACCACCACAGCATCGCTACTGACAGACAAGCAGTGTGGCTCTGTGCTGGGAACTGAACCCAGGCTGCCAAAGTGGAGCACATCGAACTTTAACCACTAGGCCATCAGGGCTGCCTCAGAAGAAGTTTCTGACTTGGACAACTAGTTGGAGGATAGTACCTTTTTGATAAAACATATGGAGGGAGAAAACATGTAAGAGTAAAAGAGGATGTGTAACTTGAGAACATTTAACTGGAGGTTAACAGGAAATATGGATAAAAATGCATTATGGCAAGTTATAACAGAGAGTCATAGCTCTGTAAAGAGATCTGTCAAGAGACAGAGATCACTTGATGTTGTCAGGAATTAGAATGAGATTACACCGAGAGTGAGTAATGTGAGATTAGAATGAACTAAGCAGGGGGCACTGGAGGTACATAAAAATTTTAGAGCCTTGCAGATGTGGCAGATTTCCAAAAGGAGGACAAATAGTGTGGTCAGAAAGTAAGTAGAGAAACAAAAGAATGTTGCATTATCAAAGAGAGAAAAAACCTTCAAAGAAATGGGAATGGTCAACAGTGCCAAAAGCATCTCTGGGATCAAGGAAAATGAGTGCTTAAAAGTGACCCTTGGCTTTGGGGGTTAGGAGGTGATTACTGAGCTTAACAAAGGCAATTTTAGTGAAGAAGAGTCAAATGTGAGTGGTTAAGAAGTGACTTGGAATTGTGGAATTTGAACAGTGGATATATATTATTCCTTTAGAAACTTGATTCTAAAAGGAACAAGAAATGAAAAAGAAAAAGGTGTGACATAGTGGGCAAACAAGAAATATTTTTTAAAATTTTACTTTTCTCCTTTCTCTTTCTTTTTCAATGGAAGATGAGTGAAAGAATCCAGTTGAGAGGAAAACCATTCAAGAAATCAATTGCATGAAATATTCCTTTGAATTTACAAGATACTTAACACCAATAAAGGTAGAAGTGTATCTTTCAGAATAAAGTTGGTCCTTCATATAAAACACTTTGTGCAAAACTCCCTGTTTCTTTTCTATTATGATGTTGATCAGTAAAAACTGGATCATTGAATAGCACTATTGATCTCGAGAACAGGTCAAGGTCTATTCTTGAATAGGAATAGGGCTGTTTCTTTCCTGAAAGCAGCATGGGACAAGGTTATGATGTTTGAGGAGTGAATAGTTTTTTAAAAAAGGTAAGAGGCAGGAAGCTGAAATAAATTCCAGACGATCTTGATTTTCTCTACAAAATAAGAGGCAAATATATACTGGGAGTCAGTAGGTAAACATTTAATACTAGTTTAAAAGGAATAATGGAATTTTTGGAACAGATGCTCTAGAAATGGAAAAGTGTGCTAATAAAAAGCATTAAAAATTACACATCAACCTAGAAGGCATTGTTAAAATCAGAAGCTATATATTTGTAAAAGCACCAAATGTCGTGATTTTGTGATTTTTCTCTTCCACTGCTTAGCAGGTAGAAATGAACAGAGTGGACGTCTGGGCTTATCCAGGGCTAGATGTTTTCAGGACATGGACAGAGGAAGTATGAGTCCAAAGGACTTGAGATGCTGGCAAGAGAGAGACTTAAGTCATTGACCGAGGATTCTGGGCTAGATAAGGAGAAGGCAAGGCCAGTAGAAAATCTTGTAGGGCCCTGGAAGGAAGGGAAGGTAATGCTTGCTATTTCTGGAAATATAGGTTCATCAGAGAAAGAGAAAAGGAACCAAGCAATTTTTCAAATGTATAGGGTACTATATACATGAAAGCTATTGTAGAGGCTAATTAGTTGAGAGAAGTGACAGTAAAAATAAAAATGACCTTGAGGAATTAGGAAAATTATTTTACAAAACAAGTCAGGATGAGCTTTGATTGATATACGTGCAAAGTGATATCTTTCAGGGCAAAGGCATAATGATACAGAGCAGAGAAATAGACAAAGGTGAGTGGAAAAGAATAGATTTGGGTAACATCTAAACCAAGGTCCATATATTTAAGGCATCTGGGAAAAGGAAACAACCTAGATTCTTTTCTTTTGGCCATTTCAGAAATATGAGGATTTAGGGACGTTTTTGAAAAGGCAGTGTGGGAGGCAAAAAATGAAAGTAAAATTTCCCAATTACCAGAAAGAAACAAGATTTATGAAGTTTTCTTGGATTCCACCCATAGTGCAAACAATAGGCTATCAGGAGCAATGTGCAAAAAAATCGTTTGCATAGGTATATTTATTTCAGACACAATACCAAGAATCTATATCATGTTCTTGGTATAATTTATGTTGTCACTTTTTTTTTCCTTAAAGGTATGAAAAAGAAAATAAGGTTTCTCCAGAAAAAGATGATTATATACAAAGCAAGTGTTAGCTAGTTTCTTCTCTATTGTAGTAGAATTTACAATCATACAATACACTGAATGGACTAATAATGCACAACTCATGAATGGATCAAATGATGGATCTCATATTTGATGTGCACGTAGTCTTACCCTAGGCCACTGAGCCAGACTTTCAGATGGGCCCTTTAACTTTTCACTGTTCTCTGTGGACCATAGCTCTTGTCAAGCAATGCTCCCTGGACAGCTGGCTCTGCCGTGAACCATCTGGAGTTCCAACTCCCTAGTGATGCCCATTACAGAAAAGTTGCAAGTCCTCATCTTCACCTTTAGGGAATCTATGTATCATTTAATGAGACATCCAACAGAACATTTGCAGGATGATGTTGATCATTAAAAAAAGTGTTTGAGAGAATTCTAACAGTTTTATTTTAAGAGAAATTATAAGTATATCCAAACTATTGATATCAGGAGAGGTCCACCTTCCAAGGAGCAAATAGCTAACACAAATTGAGCACTTACTATATACCAGATATTGTGCTAAGTACTTTAAATGAATTATTTTATCACCCCAGGAAGTAATTATTTATAATTTATAAATTAGTAATCTGAGTTTGTATAGGTTAAGTGACTTCCCAATAAATGAAAAGCAAGGCTCTAAACTTAGAACAACTTGTGTATATGTGTTCTTTCAACTTTTGTTTATTAAGGACCTGCTGGATTGAAGATATCATTTTGGATACAGGGAATAAGGAGACATGTAAGCCATATATCTTCCAATCATGTAGTTCACACTTGACTAGGCCAAATGAATATGTAAACCATTTTCTATAATATAGCATGACAAGTTCTCCAATAACACTGTATGTATGGTTCTTTTGGGGCAGATAGGAAAGCAAACATTTTTTTTCCAAGGAAAGACAGAAGGTTGCACAGTGGAGGTGAATTTTGAACTCGGCTATAAAGTATGATTGGATTCCGCTAATGGAAATTTTCATACAATGGAATCTGTTCTCTACAACCCGAAAACATTTATAAGGTATCATTTCAAAAAATTTCTACTGCTGCCTCATGCTTTTGGTGAGGGGGAAGTAAATAGTGTAAAACCGAGACAGGAGAGACAGAGAAAATAGAGAAAGAAAAGGGTGGAGCCAGAAATCAAGAAAGAAGAGGGAAATACAGAAGTAGCAATATATAAAATAAAGATAAAAACAAAAGAGGAATTGTAGATGATTTTAGATGTGACTGGCAAAAAGAAAGACAAAAGCTGAAGAGGAGAGAGGGGATCAGAGGTCTAGAGGTGAAATAGATGAGGGGAGAGTCACAGGAAAGGAAACAAAGGAGAGATTTGGGTGAGAAGACAAGAAACTTGAAAAGATCTTATTGAAATGTTATTTTAGGCTCTTATAATAAAAATATATAATTTTCATGGAAAATTTTCTCATAAAAGATTTCAAATGCTTGTTGAAAGTAGCTAAAATAAAAAATGCCCAGAACGTGTATTTGCCATTCACATAGATACAATGACATCTTCAAATATAGGAGATAAAGTCAAAGAGAATCTTAAGTGGTCGCTTTCAAGTGTCTTATTTTCTTGCTATGTGTCTGAATCATATTTTGAAAACAATAATCACTGATACTGATTTTGGAGTCCATCTTCCGAAAATAAAATTTTAACTTTTCATGGAGGAGAGTTTTTAGTATTTTAAAAGTACTTGGCTCATATGTGATTTTTCAAGGTATGATTTTTCCTTAGATGTCTTGATATTCTAACTCTTCTACAAATAGGTGGATTAATGCGGTTTCAGAAAATGGAAGACATCTTCAAGGAAGTGGTTATACAAGGCTTTGGTACTTTGTGAAAATTCTATTTCTATTTCTATAGAAACGTTTGTGTTTCAATTCCACTCCCACCCACTGTTTTTTTGTTATTGATGATGCTGTTCTGATATCTTTAAGGGTGTGTGTGTGTGTTTATGGTTTATGTTGTTGTTATTATTGTTCTAATAGAAAGACTTTGGGGTGTGGTAGACTTTTCTGACTCTATAGCTATAAACTCTTGCAACACATAACAAACAGCCGATCAGAGAAATGGCAAACATTGTCTGTATTCTCTGTGCACTTGGCAGGGATTTTTCATATTGTACATTATTGGCTCTGCTGTGTGATAGCACAACAGAGCTTTTGTAATGCTCTCGGCAGAGCTATTTATATACCGCCACTCTACTAAGTATCCTTCCCTCTGCTGGTGTTCTTCCACAGACTCAAAGAGAAAGTGAATCGCCCAAATAAAAGAAGTATGGATTGACATTGCTCAGAGCACAGAATGCTGCAAAGGCAAAATAAGTCTTTATATAGCTCACATTAAGTATTATTATTTTCAGTTGAATGGCAAAATGAAGGTCAGTCCAAAATGAAGTCAGGACATTTCTTTCTAGCAGGCCCAGATAATAAGAATCTGATTGGTATGCACCTGTATTTGATGCTCTAAATTTGTTGTGTCAAAAGGCCCGGGACCCTGGGGTCATCTGGTTTCCAATAATTTCCTTCAACAACTGTTTGCCTGAAAACTTAAAAATGTGGCTGTTAAGAGGACTCTATCACCTGTGATTACTTTGTGAATTGGATTACTGAAAATTTAAATGCTTTTTCTTACACGCTACCCAATAAGGAGAATGGATATAAAACCCAACAACAAAAACGATGGAATGGATGTTATTTTATCTTCAATTTATTGCATTCACACTAGTCCCTGATAATCTGGAACTGATCGTTAAATTATCTAGGAAGAGACAGTCACAAGTTTCCTTCACATCATATTTAGGTTGACACTGGACTTTATACATTTGAAGCTTTACTTCCTTCTCAAAATTAACCTGAAATATTTATGTTTTCCTGAATTCATTGAAACTTTGTCAGTGCCGTTATGCTTGTACCTTTACAAGGACACTTGGTTGAGATGGCATTCTAGCATTAGCTGGACGTGGGATGTGCTCTCTGTTATCCAATTCAAACAACAAGGGCCTGCCTGCCATCTGACATTTGTATTCATATTAAAAGTTCTGATATTTGGACTCACTCATACTCAGTCATGACATGTTCAACAGCATGACTTTAAAAATAGCTTAAGATGCATAGAAATAATAAGGGAAAGAGATACTAGCAGAATGTGATGCTCCAGTTAATGTCACGCTAACCCGAGGATATAGAAAATGTCAATTTCCAGTGGTTAAGGCAGACCACAGATGTGTGTGCAGTCCCAGGAAAAAATGATTGTGTAAAAGACTGATGATCTTTTATTTGCTATTTGTTCACTTCTTGGTTAACTTTATAAAAGATCAGGGAGCCGCAGGAAGAGTAACTTTCTGGTCCTTACCAGCACAATAAAGTAAGTCCCAGGAGGAAATAAGGAAAAAAGAAAAACATCTTTCAATTTTTAAAAATAAAGGTTTGTCATTTACTTGCTTAAAAAATAACATTATTTTGGTGAAAAAAGAGCAGGTACTTGATGCTTTTCCCAATATAGTTGTATAACTATTCCCTACTTGGAGGATTTGTTTTTAATTTCCTCCAGCAACTATATATCCAGTTATTAGCTGACTTGCTTTCTCTGTGTAAGATACAAGATAATTTGATTAGAAAAATTTACTTAGATTTATCATCAAACAAAAATAGTTTAATATATTGTATGAAAACTTGTTGAGTTAGCAAAAAAATGAAGACATGAAACGATTCATATTCCAACTTTCAAATTTTATGGGTGTGACAAAATACTGTAACAAAATTATGTTGAGTAAGAGGAAGTCGACTGAACTTGAAATACAGAGGATTTAGCTAGGTATAAGAAGGCTATACTTAAAATTAGATTCTTAATTTGATTCCTCAAGAGGCTGTAGAATTTTTTTCCCTGAAAAATACCTATGCTAGATCTTTAATAGTATGGCATGGCCTTTGAAAACGCCATTAGCTCTGCCAAATAGGCTATATAGAGCTTGGATATACTTGAATGACTTTTCAGAGCAGAAATTCAGGCAGAAAAATGTCTAAAACATTTTCTCCTACTAGTACATCTTGTGAAATAGTAGGCCATTTAAATATTTGGGGACAAATGGATTCTCCTGTCAAATACATGTAAGACACTTTGCATATTATAATCTTCTCTCAAATTTCAGAAGCATATCAATATATCAAACCCTCCGGGAAGTTCTACAATCAAGAAAACTGTTTACCCTTGTTTGACACAGCATTGTAAAATGTATTTGACCATGGTGTCACTTTATTACTCAGTACCCAGGGAAACTAGCATTTCATATAGCACAATTTAGGAATATCAATGGACAGAGGGGGAAAGTAACTACATTTGAAAAATAAATAGGCCAACAAAGTATTTAGTAATGTACAATATTATCTTGTTTTTTATCTTTATTGTGGTAACATTGGTTTGTAATGTGATATAAATTTCAGGTGTACATCATTATATTTCCATTTCTGTGTAGATTACATCATGTTCACCACTCAAAGACTAATTGCAATCCAACATCATACACATGTGTCTAATCACCTCTTTTCCCCTCCTCCGTTCCCTCTTACCCTCTAGTAACCATCAATCCAATCTGTCTCTCTGTGATTGTTCATTGTTATTTTTGTCTCCTACTTATCAGTGAGATCATATGGTATGTGACTTTCTCCCTCTTACCCATTTTGCTTAGCATAATACCTTCAAGGTCCATCCACGTCATCACAAATGGCCAGATTTCATTGATTTTTATGGCTGAGTAGTATCCCACTGGGTATATATGCCACATCTTCTTTATCCATTCCTCCCTTGATGGGTACCTAGGTTGCTTCCAAGTTTTGCCTATTGTGAATAATGCTGCAATGAACATAGAGGTGCATATATCTTTATGCATTCATGTTTTCATGTTCTTTGGAGAAATCCCAGCGGTGGAATGGCTGGATCATATGGCATTCTATTCTTAATTTTTTGAGGAATCTCCATACTGCTTTCCATAGTGGCTGCATCAGTCTGCACTCTCACCAGCAGTGTATGAGGGTTCCTTTCTCTCCACAACCTCTCCAACAACTTGTTATTTCCTGTATTTTAATTATAGGTGTTCTGTTGGAGTGAGGTGATATCTCATTGTAGTTTTGATTTGTATTTCCCTGATCGTTAGTGATGTTGAACATATTTTCATGTGCCTGTTGGCCATCTGTATTTCTTCTTTGGAGAAATGTCAGTTCAGATCTTTTTCCCATTTTTTAAATGAGTTATTAGTTTTCTTGTTGTTGAGATGTGTGAGTTCTTTATATATTTTGAATATTAACTCCTTATCAGATATATGGTTTGTAAATATCTTCTCTCAATTGTTAGGTTGTCTTTTTGTTTTGTTGATGGTTTCCTTTGCTGTGCAGAAGCCTTTCAGTTTGATGTAGTCCCATTTAGGTATTTTTTCTATTGTTTCCCTTGCCCGGTCACACATGATACTCCAGAAAACATGCTGCTAAGATTGCTGTCAAAGAGTGTACTGCCTATGTTTTCTTCTAGAAGTTTCTTGGTTTCAGGTCTTACATTCACGTCTTTAATTCAATTTGAGTTAATCCAACTGGAGTGTAAGATAGTGGTCTACTTTCATTCTTTTGCATGTGGCTGTCCAGTTTTCCCAACACCATTTATTGAGGAGACTTTCCTTTCTCCATTGTATGTTCTTGGCTCCCCTGTCGAAAATTAACTGTCCATAGATATGTGGGTTTATTTCTGGGCTTTCAATTCTGTTCCATTGATCTGTGTGTCTGTTTTTGTGCTGGTACCAGGCTGTTTTTGTTACTATAGCTTTGTAGAATATTTTGAAATCAGGGAGTGTGATACCTCCAGCTTTGTTCTTTTTTTCTCAGGATTCCTTTGGCTATTTGGGGTCTTTTATTGTTCCATATAAATTTTAGGTTTCTTTGTTCTATTTCTGTGAAAAATGTTTTTGGAACCTTGATAGGAATTGCATTGAATCTGTAGATTGCTTTAGGAAGTGTGGACATTTTAACTATGTCAATTCTTCCACTCCAAGAGCATGAAATATCTTTCCATTTCTTTGTGTCTTCTTCAATTTCTTTTAACAATGTTTTATAGCTTTCAGTGTACAGAACTTTCACCTCTTTAGTAAGTTTATCTCTAGGCATTTTAATTAATCTTTTTTTTTTTTGTAATTGTAAGTGATATGATAGTCTTTCTCTTCCTGCTACTTTGTTGTTAGTCTATAGAAATGCAACTGATTTTTGTATGTTGATTTTGTATCCCGCAACTTCACCATATTCATTTATTACTTCTAAAAGCTTGTTGGTGGATTCTTTAGAGTTTTCTACATATAAAATCATATCATCTGAAAATAGTGACAGTTTCACTTCTTCCTTTCCAATTTGGATCTCTTTTATTTCTTTTTCTTTCCTGATTTCTCTGGCCAGGACTCCCAATACTGTGTTAAATAAGAGTGGCAAAAGTGGACATCCTTGTCTGGTTCCTATTCTTAGAGGGATAGCTTTCAGATTTTCTCCTGTGGGCTTGTCTTATACCTCATGTATCATGTTGAGGTACTTTCCTTATACACCCATTTTATTCAGAGTTTTTATCACAGATGGATGCTGTATCTTGTCAGATGCTTCCTCTGCATCAAGTGATTTTTATTCTTCTTTTTGTTAATGTGGTGAATCACATTGATTGATTTGCATATGTTGACCCATGCCTGGATCCCTGGAATAAATCCCTCTTGATCATGGTGTATGATCTTTTTAATGTATTGTTTTATTCAATTTGCTAGCACTATGTGGAGGATTTTTGCATCGATGTTCCTCAGTGATATTGGCTTGTAATTTTCTTTTTTGTATTGTCCTTGTCTGGTTTTGGTTTTGGGGTAATGTTGGCTTCCTAGAATGAGTTAGGAAGCATCCCTGCCTCTTCAAGTTTTTGAAAGAGTTTGCAAAGGAAAGGTATTAAGTCTTCTCCAAATGTTTGGTAGAATTCACCAGGGAAGCCATCTAGTCCTGGGCTTTTATTTTGGGGGAGGTTTTGATTACTGTTTCGATCTCCTTACTGGTGATTAATCTATTCAAATTCTCTATTTTTTCTTGATTCAGTTTTGGAAGGCTGTATGATTCTAAGAAGTTTTCTATTTCTTCTAGAACATCTAATTTGTTGGCGTACAGTTTCTTATAGTATTCTCTTATGATCTTTCTTTTCTTTTAGGAAGATTAGCCCTGAGCTAACATCTGCTGCCAATCCTCCTCTTTTTGCTGAGGAAGACTGACCCTGAGCTAACATCCGTGCCCATCTTCCTCTACTTTTTGTATGTGGGACGCCTGGCACAGCATGGCTTGCCAAATGGTGCCATGTCAGCACCTGGGATCCAAACTGGCAGACCCCAGGCCACCAGAGTGGAATGTGCAAACTTAACCACTGCGTCACCGGGCCAGCCCCATCTCTTATGATCTTTTGATTTTCTGAGGTGCCCATTGTCATTTCTAATCTTTCACTTCTGATTTTATTTATTTGAGGTTTCTATCGTTTTTTCTTGATGAGTCTAACTAAAGGTTTGTCAATTTCCCTTCTTTTTCAAAGAACCAGCTCTTGGTTTCATTGATTTTTTTCTATTGTATATTTAGTTTCTATTTCATTTTAAATGCTCCGATTTTTATTATTTCTTTCCTTCTCTTTATTTGGGGCTTTGTTTGTTTTTCTTTTCCCAGTTACTTAGGGGCACTGCTAGATTGTTCATTTGAGATTTTTCTTGTTTCTTGAGGTAGGCCTGTATTGCCAGAAACTTCCCTCTTAGAACCACTTTTGCTCTATCTCATAAATTTTGGCATGTCATATTTTATTTTTATTTGTCTCCAGGTGTTTTTTGACTTCTCCTTTGATTTCTTCATAGACCCAATCATTGTTCAGTAGCATTTTGTTTAATTTCCACATAATTCATGACTTTTCTGATTTTCTTCCTGTAGTTCATGTCTAGTTTTATGCCATTGGTGTCAGAAAAGATATTTAGTATTATTTCAATCTTCTTAAATTTATTGAGACTTTTCTGTGGCTTAATATGTGATCAATCTTGGAAATTGTTCCATGTGCATTTGAAAAGAATGTGTATTCTGTGGTTTTTGAATGGAGTGTTCTGTATATTTCTACTAAGTCAATCTGGCCTAGTGTGTTGTTTAAGGCCAATGTTTCCTTATTGATCTTCTGTTTTGAGGATCTATCCATTGGTGTAACTGGAGTGTTAAAGTCCCCTACTATTGTTGCGTTACTGTATATTTCTCCATTTATGTCTCTTAACAATTGCTTTATATATTTAGGTGCTCCTATGTTGGGTGCATAGATATTTACAAGTATTATATCCTCTTCTTGGATTGTTCCCTTTATCATTATGTAGTGCCCTTCTTTGTCTCTTGTTACAGTTTTTGTTTTAAAGCCTATTTTGTCTGATATAAGTATTGCTACCCCAGCTTTCTTTTCATTGCCATTTGCTTGCAGTATCTTTTTTCCATCTGTTCACTTTCACTTTGTGAGCGTCTTTAGGTCTGAAGTGTGTCTCTTGTATGCAGCATATATATGGGTCTTGTTTTTTTATCCAATCAGCCACCCTATGCCTTTTTATTGGAGTATTTAGTCCATTGACATTTAAAGTAGCTATTGATAAGAATGTACTTGTTGCCATTTTGTTACTTTTTTTCAGGGTGTTTTAGTAGTTCTTCTCTGTTCCTTTCTTCTTTTATGCTCTCTTCCCTTGTGGCTTGATGGCTTTCTTTAGTATTATGTTTGGGCTCCTTTCTCTTAATTTTTAATGTATTTATTATAGGTTTCTGTTTTGTGATTACCATGAGGTTCATATACAATAACCTAAGTTTATAACAACTTATATTAAATTGATGGTCTCTTTAGTTTGACCTCTTGCTTAAAGTTCTACTCTTTTACTCCCCTCCTCCCACATTTTATGTTTTTCATACCTAACCTACTTTTTTGTGTGTGTATCTCCATTGCCGTCTTATCAAGGAAATAGATAATTTTAGTACTATGTCTTTGACCATCATATTATCTTTGTACATGGTTGATCTACTACATTTACTGTACGTTTGCCTTTATCAGTATTTTTATTGCTTTTTTTAAAATAATATTCTTATTCCTATTTGCTTTCTTCTCTTTCCCACTTAAATTAGTCCTTTTAGCATTTGTTGTAAGGCTGGTTTCTTGGTGATAAACTCTTTTAATTTTTGGTTATCTGGGAAACTCTTTCTCTCCCCCTCCATTCTGAATGATAACCTTGCTAAGTAGAGTATTCTTGGCTGTAGGTTTTTTTCCTGTCAGCACTTTAATAGCCTTATTGGGTTTCCTTTGTGTGTAACTAGTTGCCTTTCTCTTGTGGCTTTTAGGATTCTCTCTTTATCTTTATTTCTTGACATTTTAATTATAATGTGTCTTGATGTGGGCCTCTTTGGGTTTATCTTGTTTGTTGCTCTCTGTGCTTCCTGTACCTGGAGGTCTGTTTTCTTCCTTAGGTTAGGAAAGTTTTCAGCTACTATTTCTTCAAATAGATTCTTTGCTCCTTTGTCTCTCTGTTCTCCTCTGGGACATCTATAATGTGAATGTTAGTGAGATTGATGTCCTGGAGGTCCCTTAGTCTGTTCTTTTTCTTTTTCATTCATTTTTATTTTATCTGTTCAGCTTGGGTGATTTCCTCTAGTCTTTCATCCAGCTTGCTGATCCAGTCTTCTGTATCATCTTCTCTGCTATTGAGTTTCTCTACTGAATTGTTCATGTCCAGTACTGTATTCTTCATTTCTGATTGTCTCTTTTTCATATTTTCCAATTCTTTGTTGAAGTTCTCACTGAATTCATCCATTTGTCTCCCAAGATCACTGAGCATTGTCATTACTTTCTGTTTGAACTCTTTGGTCAGGTAGATTGTTTATTTCTGTTTCATTTAGTTCTTTTTATGGGCTTTTCTTCTATTCCCTTAGTTGAAATGTATTCCTTGACTCCTCATTTTACCTCTTTCTCTGTGCTTATATCTATGTATTATGTAGGTCAGTTATGTCTCCCACTCTTGGAGAGCTGACCTTATGTAAGAGATGCCTTATGAGGCCCAGGAGTGTGTTTCCCTCTTGTCATCAGTTCCAAATGTTCCAGGAGTCTCCCCTGTGTGAGCTGCATGTGTCCGTCTGTTATAGCAGGGTTGCTCTTTCAGCCAGTGCCAAGGGAGGCTAGGCTGTCTCCTTGGCTGGCTGGTTGTAATGCTTAGCTGCATGTGGCTGCTATGAACCCTTCCGTCACTTTGGCAGATGGGGGGAGCCCCAGCATAGTTGGCTGTAAGGTCTAATAGCACATTCATGTTGCAGTTTTTCTGTTAAATGAATAGTCTTCCAGTGTGACTAGTTGCTATTCTCAGTGGCTTACAATTGCTGTAGGTGTCCAGCCTGCAAGGCTGTTGTCAGCTTTTTCAGGATTGAAGCTGAATGTGGCCTGCCCCTGGCATGAGAGCACCCAGTTTTTTTCAGGCTTTGGAAGGTGGAGCTGATCCCCTATGTGGCTATTTGAGAAGCTCAAGTCTTCTGCAGCTGACAAGGTCCACTGCCCACAGGGCCACACATTCAGTCAACACCATCCTGTCCCATGTGCATGTCCTGAGCCACTGAAGCAGACCAAGTTGCCCCACTGCAGAGGCCCCACACATTCCACCAATGTCCCACACACTCTACCTGCTCTTGCATATGCCTTTGCAATATGCATATGCTCCACAGAGGTGGACCCAGTCGCTTGGTTGTAGAGGTTCCAGGCACCCCACCTTGTGGGCCCACAAGTTTCCAAAAGGCTTGCTGTTGGGTGGGGCCAGTCCCTAGGGCAGTCTGCCTACCCTGGCTGAGCTGGATTAAATTGGTGATCTAGTGGGTGGGGCAGATCCCTGGGCTAACAGGCCAGGGGAAGAACTCCCATGGTGTCTGCCAGAGTCTGTGCCAGCACATCTGTACTTAGTCACAATAATGGCTGCTGCCAATGTCTCAGTCCCTGCGGAGGTCTCACCTCTTATCCAGATGTACCCAGAACCTCTCAAGTAAGTCTCTTTTCACCAAAGGACTGTGCACCTTTCTTTTTGGTGATTTTAGGTTGCTTTCTGAAATGGGTGAATTTATTCATGGGCCCTTTAAGAGCATACTTTTTTTCCCTTATGTCCGATAGCTTTTCTGGGGGTATTCCCTATTGTAGTTAATAGCCAGCAAAGCCAGATATTATGTCACTTGTCTCACTTGTGCTGAGCCCAAATGTTTCTTATAGAGGTAACGCTCCCCTTCTCAGATCCCCTGGTCCTTCAAGGAAGGCTTCTTACCTTAAGATTGCTCCCAGCCAGCCATGATGCATCGCAGCTAGAAGGTTGCTTTTTCTCTCTACAAAAAGGAATTTCTCCCTCTTCCACCTCAGTCAAGACTGTCCCTTGTTGTTGGTGTCCTTTTTATCCAGTTTCCAGTTCTCTCTCAGGGGCAGTTGTTCCAAGAGTGGTTTTAAATTTGTTGTGTCTGTGGGAGGAGGTGATTTCAGAATCCCCCTATGCTGCCATCTGGACACCGTCTCCCTATCTTGTTTAATATTCACTGTAGAGCTATCTGGAAGGTATTGTCCTCACTTTAAAGAGGAGGGAACTAACTTACGTTCAGAGAGGTTTAGTTACCTGTGTTGGTTACAGAAGCTAAATAAGCAACTGGGCCAGAATTCAAACCCAGGTCTATGTGACTTCAAAGCTCATGATTTGGCTTCCTTTTGCTTATCTCCTAAAAGTGTTTTGCTATGCATTTTAGCCCACTACCTAATTTTTGTTCCTCTCTGTGGATAATAAATAGAATAAATTGGTATTTCAAAACTAAAAAGTAGCCAGCAATCACTTATTTATGATTGAGTTGCTATTGAGATCATGCTATTTGTGATTTGAAAGAACTTACTCTTCAAGACATACAAAAAAAAGTACTTAAATCACAATAAGAAACTGTTAGGAGCCCAGGAGAATAGAACAGAAATTGAGGGATTTAAGTGTTCCCAGCAAGGTGAGATACTCACTTCCCCTTCTCTGGTTTAGACCACATGGGCCATTATTACAATCACACGCTTGCATCTTTCTCCTTGTCTATCTTTCCTACATCTATAGTGACTTTGTAAATCCCCAGCTCTTTTTTTAATATAACTTTCCACCTACTCCAGGAGTGTGCATGAATAGCTGAAGGAGACTAGAGAAAAACCATATGTATCAGGTGACTGGTCTGAAGTGCTCAGTGCTGCTCCATTTCCCACGCTCTTCCCCTGTCCTGGACTACTAGTTCACATTTTCTTTTCTCTCTGAAAACATCTTAACCCAGCTCCATATCATCACACTCTGCTAATGACCTTGCTGTCTATTTCACAGAGGAAACAGACACATTCCCTTGTCCATCAGTGCACTTGCATGTGTATCTGTATTCTGCCTTCCCTTGGTTATCATGGAATAACAGTTTATCCTTATTTACTTTACAGTAAGTGTCCTAAAAAAGGTTACATGTACTCACTATCAAGAATTCTCCTCTCAAATTCTCTGGAAACCATCCCAATTAGGCTCTTGCCCCTATCAATCCATTGAAACCTGTTGTCATAGGAAACAGTGACCTCTGTATTGCAAAATGTAAGGATTGCTTTACAACTTGATTTTGCAGCAGCATTTTTGACATAATTGATCACTGTTTCCTTCTTGAAACAGTTTCTTCAGTTAGGTTCCAAGACACCAACCTCTTGGTTGTCCTGCCTAGTGGGTGCTCCTTTTAGTCTCCTTGGCTGGTTTTGGAAAGCCATGAGATTGCTGGACCTCTTCTCATTTTTGTCAACTTTCACTGCTTGGATGAGCTCATCTCTTAGTTTTCAATGCCATCTACTTATTGATGACTCTCATATAAATGCATCCTTCTCCGACCTCTTTTTCCTAAGTCTCCATGTTAATATCTAAATGGCAGTTCAAATTCAAAGTGTCAAAACAGAAATCCTGAAACTCTGTTATACTTCTTCCTTCTGCAGTCTTTCCTATCTCAGTAAATAGCAACTACTTCTTTCCATATATTGTTGCTGGTTCAGAATAAACACTTCATCATGCAGGACAGCAATCCACTGGCTCAAGGAATTGTCTCCTACTGATATCATTGTACTTAATAGACCATCTTTGAGTTCTGTATGTTTATCTATTTCTGTAACAGATATGATCAGAACAATGAAACTTGTGGGCATCAGTCCTTTACCTACTTCCTTAATTGTGGAGCAAATTCCTTGATGATGATGAATGAGACATCCAGTTAGTAACCAGAAGATTGTGCTGGCAGAAACATGGCAGGTAGACAAGGTAAATCTAAATATAGAAAAAGAATTTTTTGTTTCCAGTGAGCCAAATCTCTGCTCTCTCCTTGATGGAAATAGTTTAGTGTAGTGAGCAAACCATCAAGTAGTTGATTGATTCTAGGGCTTTTTAGGTTTCAGATTGATCTATCAAGTTGGCATCTTGACACTTAGCCTCTACCAGATCAATTTGGGTGGAGAGGAGTCCATTTAATTAGGCTTATATGTAGCCGTCTTGATATACTAGCACTTTGTTTGTAAGCCCATTGTGAAAGTATTGGCTTAAGGGTGTTACTGTGAAAAAGAGGCTCAATGGCATTCACAGAGAGGAGTGTCTTGTCTGCCTGATTATTGAGAACCTCTTCAACAGTAGAGATGTGTATTCAAGGACACAAACATCTTTCTATGTTGAGATTGTATCAATAGATCTACCCAGATACTTTTGCTTAAACCAGTTTGTTACTAATCCTCAAATATATTGAATCTCTCACCATCTGACCAAATCTTGGCCATTATTCATATATTGTATAAAGCTTTACATCAGACTATTTGTCCTTCCTGGCAAAGAGGGCAGTGAGATGTGTCATACAAAGTTCTACCTCATAGAAGATTTTCTTTTCTATTCTTCCTGGCCCCTCCTTAGGGCACACTCTGATTGGGGCTAGCATATGGTAAAAGCCACCTGTAAACCAAATTCAATTTTTTCCTCCTCAGTTAGCTAATCATAGGGAATTCCACATGAATCCCTAAGTGTGGACTGAGAGATCCATAGAAACACGGCAGGAATTGTCATGCTGAGAGTTTAAGTCAAATTTTCCTGCAAATTTACTTGCATATTGAGGCACTCCTGGTCTTTACAATAAGTAAAACTTTCACTAGACAATCAGTGGATGAGGGGTACATCTGAGTTCACGGCTTTGAATAACACTGAGCAGGTCGGGGCACATGGTTATCTGTTGTTTAACAGTGAAGGGTAGAAAAAGTCAAGAGTTATTTCTCAAAGAGAACAGAGACACATTTGTAACGTTAGAGCAGAACTGACTGTACAACACGATTTGGGAGAGAGATGCCTCAAAACATCAGGAAGATATGTCAGATATTTGGAGGTCAAGAAATGACAATTTTCCACAGAAAATGGAGTAATAGTGACTGACAATTGAGGCAAGAAAGAGGCTGCAATATCAATGTGTTTTGTATTTACTATATTCTAAACACTATGTTAGATATTTCAAAGTTCATTATTTCATGGGAGAATGCTGATGGTAATGTCAGGATGGTAGGACAAACATCACATGATGCAGAACGGAGTAGGAATGACTGTGGGGGAGATGGTTTTAATTATAGACTGTGAGAGATACCAGAGTCATCTAGACCTCATCAGACAGTTGGACTCTGGCTTCTTTGAAAAGGACAAATTAATAGGCAAAGATATGCATAAATAGAATATCTTCAGATATTCTGCCTGTAAGGGGTTTAAATTTTATTGTGAGTTCAGACATATTCATAAAACAGTAGTAATAGGTGATACATTGTCAGTGTCAAATGTGTGCCATGAATTCTTTGGAGCTAGAAACATGAAGAAGTATTTTTGAAGCAGATGCTGATTTTACTACTTCTTAAAAAGCAATTTGAATGTAGATAGAGAAGAGGGAGAGGTCATTCTGAGAGGAAGGAAGAATTGAGACAAAGGGAGAGGGGAAAATGTGCTTGACATAGGCAAATGATTTCAAGAAGAAGGAAATCCAAAGAAAAGAGAAAGAAAGCAAGAAATAAGCCACAGACACTCAGCAAGACAAATTAATGGTGTGCTTAAAAAGGTGTTCTCAGTGGAATAGTGGGGACAGAAGGCAAATCAGCTAAATGGGATGAGGAGTGACAAAGTAGAAGTGGTGGGATTAAGACCAGTTATGTTATGAAGTTTGATAGAAAAGGTCCTGCAGTAGATCAAGTGTTCAGAATGTTCCAGCAAAGTTATTTAAGAGAGGTGTGTGCATATTTGAAGATAGACTTGAGAAAGTGTAAAAATCTTAAATCAATATATATTTTTGACCTGAGGATAAGCTATACTTACAGGCCAAGAGTGTTTCCTTTACTAGATTGTCTCTGAATGATTTTGCATTGCCTTCTCTATTTTTGTTCATTTATAAACTTTTATTTTCTGTATTGTCTCATTCATAGAGTAAAAAGTGTTTATTTTTATCCAAAATCTATAACATTTCAATTCTAAAATAAAAATTTTGAATATTCTTATAGTTTTCTTTGTAAATATTCCTTCTGCCCAACCCATCTTACTTTGAAAGTGTTCTAACTAATTTTGCCATATTCCGTTTTGTTCCCCAGACCACAATCCTTTTTTTCTGGTGTAATAATCTAGAACATGATTTAACTAAAAGGAACACCTATGAGGGGCTGGCCCCGTGGGGCAGTAGTTAATTCAGTGCACTCTACTTTGGCAGTCTGGGGTTCACAGATTTGGATCCCAGGCATGGATCTACACCACTTGTCAGTCATGCTATGGGGATGACCCACATATAAAGTGGAGGAAGATTGGTACAGACGTTAGCTCAGGGCTAATTTTCCTCAAGCAAAAAAGGAAGAGGAAGATTGGCAACAGATGTTATCTCAGGGCTAATCTTCCTAAGCAAAACAAACAAACAAACAAACAAACAAACAAAAAAAGCCAGGAATACCTGTCACTGAAGATGCCATTTAATGGCAATCTTCATGTTTAGACAGTAAGAATTTGTCATTAACATTCTGGAGGAAAATTTAGTTATCAATTGATCTAGAAACTCCAGTTGAAATAATTTAAGAATACTTTTTAAATAAATTTCATTATAGTGTTATTTATAATGACAAAAAATTAGAAAAACTCCAAATAAGGTAATTTTTGGCAAGATAAGTCATTGTAAAATGAGTGCATCTGTTCAATGGAATGTTAAGCAGCAATTTAAACATGTTTTCAAATCAATATAATGATATGAGTAATGCTTAAAGTACAGCGTAGAGTGTAGAGAGGGAAAGTAAAAAATTAAACATTTTAATAGGAGTTCCATGCTATGAGTAATTTATATATATGTGTGTGTGTAATATCCATATGTATATATATATGAAATTCATCAAAATGAACCAGGTTTTGTTTTGTTTCTTGCTGATTGCAGCTTTAAAGACGATTTGAACTTTCCTCTTTGTGTCTACCTACAATTTACAACTTCTATATTGTAAGCACAAATTACTTCTATAATCAGCAAAAGTAAAAAATATATTTTAAAATGATAAACACACAAAACATCAAAACTACAAGATAGTAAGTTAACTCAAACTCTAATAAAGCTTAAACATAGACTTGACAAGGTGGCATTTTGCACTGTAATTCTCAGCATAGGGAGCACAGCTACAATTAGAAATAAACCAATGCTTAAGCTTCGCTGTGCAACTTTAGAAGATGCTGATGATAGAAGCAAGGGAGAAATCTAAATCTTTTGTGAAAGGTCATTAGATGTTCTTTTTAAACAAGAGTTAGGTTTGCTACTGAAGTACTTTGCTTGCCGCCAGATGCTTCTCTTTAGTTTTCATAAGAACTGTGGTTGTTCACCTCTGAAAAATTAACTACTGTTTGGCCAGTGTGCAAATGTTAAGTCAAACACCAGTTTTCAAGACATGCACAGTTGATAGTCTGCCGGCTTGAATCCACGTGATGCTATGTGTTGCATTTTTTGAGGCAGGATTATGTCAAAGAGCAGTCTCCACCTCTGGATGATGGGAATATAAGAGGTTTTCTTTTTCTATTATTTTTTTCCTTTTTAGAATACAACCCCTTATTTTTTAGTTTTGTAGCTCTTACGAGCAACACCCATTTCTTGCTTACCTTCTTGTTTGTACCTTTTGTTGTTTTCAACTAGAGTACATCACGACGACAGGTACCAGCAAACAATTTCTCTGCTGACTTTATCCTGAGCAATGTCTACCTCTCAGGTAGAAACCTTTGCTTCTGTTTGCAAGGCTATATCCTGATAGGTTTTGTCAAGATCTCAGCTTTGCTTTCAGAGCTGGAGAGATAGAAAGATAGGATAAATCTGTGTGGGGGTATGTGTGTGTATACTTCAAATCACAGGGATAATGAGATTTATTTTTCATCTTGAATTAAATAAGTTGCATTAATTTCAAGAGCTTGAAAGAGTGTGGTGTATGTTTAGCTGTGAAGCAACAAGTGACCTCTCCATTCATCAAAAGTTTATTGAAAGCGTATTTAACTGGTAGAACACAAGAACCAAGGAGCAGACAAAGATTAATTATACCTGTGCTCATGCAGCAATGTTTGTGTTCCAAACAAATTATATTTGCTTGTGTTTAAACGATGCATAAATCTGACGCGTGCAGATGAACGTGTGTTCAGGATGGGTGAGCACACTTGTTTGAATGTCATATTTATCCCTGTATTTTGTCAGAAAATTAACTTCTTTGGAGTTTGTGCTTGAGCTGAGCATATGGTTGTTGATCTCTGGAGATGACAGCCTATCTGAGCAATAGCTCCTTATGGCTCCAGCTCTCCTCGGCTGGCAGATGCTTTGGGCTTTTCTACAATTAAGTGGAGATCATCACTGTTTTCTTTGAGCACTGCTGTGCCTTGTACTCTGAAGTGTTTTGTTAATCACTGTCTGCCTTCGACAGAAGCTGCCAAAGCTCTCATTAAGTTTGAATTTTGAGATGTCATGCTCGAATGATGGAATTTCATCCTTTTTCTGCATGAATGGAATTGGCTATGGAAAGGTGCCAGAAAAAAATCATGTTGCTAAAATTATATTTGCTTTATATTTTGGGGGTGAAACAAAAGGCAGTTGGGGGTGTGGGGTTCCCAATAATTTGTCAACTCTGGAGTGTATACTTTCCTAGGTGGTATAATTGTTGAATGCTCATTGTTATTAACAATAATGGTTCCTGTACTGTGTATATATCAGCAATCGGTCATTTCCTTGTTCACAAGTAAACTTTCAGTCTCTTCTCTTACTTGCCCCAAGACCTTTCACAGCATTTGATATCGACTCTCAGTATTTTGAAACAGAAAGTAGTATGCAACTTGCACAGGAGCAAAGCAATTTCTTTAACAACCTGTCTGTCTAATTGGGGGCAGGAGAAGATATTTGGTAGTAAAGGGGGAAAAAAGCCACTTTTTCCCTTCAAAATAATTTCTTGAAGTTGTATAGAGACTGAGAACTAAATGCATCTGTTGACTATTTAATGATTTGCTGCAGGAAACTAAGTGTTATGGGAAATATGGTTTGAAAAGACATTACCCATTTCTCTTGGTGAATCTAATTGTTTCAGTTGAATAAGTAAAAGTAGGAAGTAAGCCTTGAAGAAAAAAATGCTTAGAGTAATTAGCTCTAATGCCTAATCACTGGAGTCATAAAGCATTTGGAAATTTATTAAACTGATCTGTAAAGTCCTGTACTTGGAAAGAATGACGTCTCCTACTTGTTAGCAAACTTCAAAAGCAATATTGTTTTTGTGTCTGCTTTGTCTGTGGCTCAATTGCTTTACTCAGCAACATACATGATGGATATTTTGTTGAAATGTTTTAACGGTCGCAAACAAAACAAAATTCAAACTGCTGCTTTGCAGCAGGAAGACTGGCTACTCTGACTAGAGTAATCTTGTAGCATCCTTACGTCTGCATGAGTACCACATGCATTTTCCATAAGGGCGGGAATAGATTTCATAACGTGGTTTGAGTACATGTGCACTCCTTTTAGACTATTTTAATGAGTTTGCATGTTGAAAGGACCTGAGTCAAATGTTGATTGAATGTTCCGAGGCAAAATATTAGTTAACATTTTTTATGGCTGTATATTTATTGTTAGTTTCTACACTCTGGCAACTTTTGAGGAACACACTCTAGGCAATTTGCACTGTAATAGTACATGAAAACCACGTGACCTGAGATGGGGACGAGAAGGAAACAAACAAGTTTGCGTGCCTATAAATTCCAGTTTTAATCTTTTGTCCTATGTTTAGACAGTGGAGAGAGTCACTCATCTGACTCATGCAATAGATCCTAATGAGCCTTACTCATTATTGGACTCGTGCAATGAGATCCTCTGGTCCAAAATCTCTCTTCTACCTGCGTTTAAAAACTGCCTTTAGAAGGAAAAATGATGTTACATTAAAAAACACAGGACTATAAGATCTGGCCTCTGTTCACAGCTTTGGGACCTATGGGCTATTGGGGAAGCCACAAAACCCTTCAAACTTCATTAACTATCTAGCCTGTATGGTGTTGTAAGTATAATGTAAGCTGAATGCAGTGGATCACTGAAAGCATAAAGCACTGTTTAAAGGTAAGGCAACATAACTCCAACATTCAACTTTAAAACGCAGTCCTTTCTTCACAGCTTCCTTTCTGTAGAGTCGAGTTTAAAGAAGTATCCAGTATTCCAAATCAGCCAAAGAGGTATTCTTCTACTGAACTTTTCTCTAGTGGTTTATTAGAGTACTTAGTAATGCTAGGTCTCAGGATATGTATATATATATATATTACTTATGCATTTGTATGTACACTTTTGAGGCCTGTATTCTTTGATTTATGATAGCAATTTAAATATATTTCTATCATGCTTATTCTCTAATATTGCCCAAAGTAAAAGTTATTTCCTATGTCTCAAATAAACTTGATTATTAAAATTTATTTTTATTAAATGATTTCAAAATTTGTTAAAGTAGAATCTAAAATACAAAAATATCATTAACATTAGCAAATAATTTGTGAAAAATCTTAAAGAGTCTAATCACCTTCAGAATAGAAAATCCTTTTTTTAAAAAAAGTGTATCTTGTTTCACAAAGCGTATATGGGACAGCAAGATAAGTTGTTTACAATTTTAAATGTACTATTTTTTCAAAAATAAAAATAATAAATCGTCATTGTAGAAAGCAAGAAAAGTAAGGAAATGAAAACAAAAACATGGGAAAGAAAATCATAATCCCATTACTTAGAGAACGACTCAAAGATGTTGTTGTAGGTCCCTTGTTTAAGATTTTTGTTTTATATAATTATGACCTTCTCAATTTTTATACAATATTGAATCCTGTGCTTTCCATTTAATATAATATTATATGAATTTCTTAAGACCCTAGAATGTCTTTATATATGTATAATTTTCACATGTATGTTACTATCACATATATATGGCATATATACATATATTATTATTTTTAAAAAATTCTACCATTGTGAGCATTTAGTCTTTTCCCAGTGTTTCATTGCTCTCTATAAAGATACACTAAATATTTTTGCATATAAAATGTTGTATGAATTTGATATCATTTTCTTATTTTAGATTTTGAGAAATTTAATTACTACCTGAAAGAACATGAGAGTCATTGAGGTTTTGATATATATAAGGCCAAATTCCTTATTCGGACCTTGATTTAAAGCGAGATAGACATCCTGGTTTTCATCAACAGTAGAATCATATCGCACAGAACTCCTTATTAGGATAATGAAAACATTGTAAAGTTTTTTATTTTATTTTTATACACACACAAGTTACAAAATGGAGAAAGCAGTACTTTGCCTAGGCCTTTCTGGTCTGTGGGCGATATAACCTCTTGAATGTTAGCAGAGCAGGCAGGAAGTCTTCCTCATGAAGGCACGTTGTTTTTAGATATTCTCTGACACTAATGCTCTTATTTTCGTAGCGCCCTTTCTCTCTCCTCCCTCCACGTGTGCTCCCCACATTTCCACCCCTTCACCACCATCACACTGGCTTTTAAACGTCACTAAGACATCTTTAAGAAATACAGTTCAAAATGGTGCAAGAATTTACTGGATCTGCAGTGACATAATGAATCTCTCTTCTTTTGGGGGTTATTTATTTTATCAGGTTTTTATGAGGATTAAAGTAGATAAGTCATGTTAAACATTTCACAGAGTCTAACACATAATGAATGCTCAATAAAGCATGGATTTTTTTTCTTGTTATTAATAAATTGGCCGAGTAGTAATATAACCCAAGTAAACCTGTAAGAAGTCTATAATAAAGTTCCAGTACATATGAAAAGTACAGTAGATGTGGGAGAGAAAAAAAATACTAAAATTTAGGAAACACTTCTTCAGGGAGAATAAATTCTATCATTAAAGACATGGCTATCTAGAGACATGAATCCATTTCTTTCCTGTTAAAATCCTGGAGAATTTCTCTGAAGTATACATCAGTAAAATAGATACCAGAGATTATGTTAAAAGTTTTTATTTGGAGAGAAGCAACAAAAATAGGAAATTTTAAGACAGGTTGCTGTCTTTATACTGATGTTTTCATCTTTTTTTAAACAGAACATTTTTTTCTCTATAACAATGTCACCATTATGAACCAAGTGCCAAAAAACTTTGAAGTATTAAAAATAACTTTTGAAAAATAGTTGGACTTATTTAAAATATAAAATGGATTTCATTTGTACTCATTTTAATGCCACATATATTTTTGAGTATTTCAAAATAATCCATTTTAAAAACAGAATGTGTTGCTTATTTGAGGAAAGATCTTTAGTCAGCCAGCATATCACAGGCGCAATAAGATGGTCTGTGGTCTGTTGGAAATAGTGCTGTCTTCTTGCCTCTAAAAAGAGAACATTGGGTAGCAAGTCCTTAAGAAAACTTAATTCTCTGTAGTGAAATCAGTAATACTTATACCTGATTATATATATCACGTATAAATTTATATAAATATATATTCTATATGTTTATAAAAATTAATTCACAATACTTCCTTCTGTATTAATCATCATATGAAAAGATACTTAATCATCAATAGGCATCTTTTAAGCCTAACAATAAGCTAATTATTACTGGTATCATGTATTCTATATAGTGTACGTATTATACCCTAACCTTCAGTGGAAATGTAAATGGAAGTAAATTGAGTTAAAGTGCTAATATTCTGAATAAAATTAACTCCTACCAATTAAAAGCGAATGCAATGAAATATTTTGGATATTCCAGCAGGTGTGTTTTAAAAATATTCTTTCCCTAACAAAATTACTTTGTACTTTACTCATACATATTATTATAAACCAGATCAGGCTGTTCTCTCTTGGTAATGCTTCCAAGAATTATGCTTTTTATAACCAGGGAAATTGGGTGTGCTCTATAAAGATCTCTACATAATTATCTGCCTTCAAACCTGAAGTTTTGAATGTTGAGGAATACTACAAAGCACAACCTATCATTTGTGGATCTCTGGACTGATAGGTAAGGCTGTTTTGTTTTTGGTCTTTGTCTTAAGGACATGATCTCTCTCTCTCTCTCAAGATGATTTATTTTAGAACCGAGTGCTACATTTGTTACAATTGATGAACCTATATTAACCCATCATTATCACCTGAAGTCTATAGTTTACATTAGGATTCACTCTTGGTATTGTACATGCTATGGGTTGGGACAAATGTATGAAGACATGTATCCACCATCGTAGTATCATGCAGCGAATTTTCACTACATTATCTCTCTTTTAATATGTGTGAGTTTATTGTCACAAATATAGTTTAAGGTAAATTTTGTTTTGCTTTTAGTCACTTTTTTAACCATGTCTCCTCTGATCACATTGATTCTATTCTTCCCTATGTATTGCCTTAGCTGGGCTCCTGGAATCATTCCTCCACTCTTGTTTTCCTTCTTCCCTTTAGACATCCCATTCCAGAATGAGGGTACAAGTGCTATTTCAATCAACGTTTCTTTACTGGGAATCAAGTTCCAAGGCAACAATTCTTACTGCGTTATTTATGTCATTTATTTTTTTCTCCCTTTTATTCTAATTATTTCCAAGGAGAAAACCTATACACAATATATTCTACCCTCAAGGAGTTGATACTCAAAAAAGAAAAGGAAAAAATAACCTTGTCAATATAATGGCAATAAAAAATTATTGTGCTTTTATCTTCTGTGTTCTGTAAAACATAATCTCTCTATTGTCATCAAGGTCTAAAGAGAAACAAGTATGTTTTCTAAGGAAATGTAATGAGAAAAACTTAGTTGGTATTCAGCTTCTGATATTCAAAAATGGGTGTGAGTTTGGTCCCTAGCTTTACAATCAAGGCCACTGTCTTGAGGGAAAATTTCCCAAATTACCTCATTTTTTTCATTTAGTATTTGATCCTAGAAGATTCATGTCATGGAATTCTTCTAAAACATAAAGAAAATATCCTTGTTTACCATGTAGTGTTTCCCAGGAAGTTGGAGTAGCAGAGAGAGAGGATACGATATAGTGGAAATTTCTTCTTTTCTGATCTAGAGTAGAATTACTAGAAGCTGTGAAGAATAGAAACAGAGCAAGAAGAATCGACCAGGCTGTCTCTTGTCTCAGATTAGAGAGGGGAAGGGCTGTTCAATAAGGTGTGTGGAGAGGGGAGGGCAAGGGCTCAGTCAAATCACTGCAGTAGCTCTTTGTGGTTAGAAGCCCTGAGTTTAGCTAGTGGGACATAGACAAGACCAAGACCCAGATACCAATCAGTCTGGAGAGATTTCAAGAGGGGATATGGTGTCTCAAATTATTGTTTCTATTACATCAGTAGCTTCTGTCATAGGAGTATACATTCATGCCCTCTAATATGTCAATTTTCATTGCTTCTAACAGGAGGATGTGGATTATTCACTTCCTCTCCACTGATTTTGACTCTGCCACATGAGTTCTTTTTGGCCAGTGGGCTCTGAGCAGAGTGACAATGTGCTAGTTCTGAGCCACAGTCTTAGGAAGCATGGCGTGTTTCCATTGGCCCCTCTTGCTCTTCTGCTATCCATCGTGAAAAGCTCTCACTCTGGGTAGTCACTATTCTCAAAATAAAAAACATGTGAAAAAGATCTGAACTGAAGCTGTAGCCTAAAGCAGAGCCACCCAAGCCAAACCACAACACTTTGAGCAAGAAAAATAAATGTTTGGTTGTGTAGGATGCTAAAATGTGGGGGAGAAGTTTGTTATGCAACATTATTGAAAGAGAAACCTGACTAATACGAGCGGTTACCAGAAGGACCTCCTTGTGGGATGGCTACAAATTAGACTGTCCAAGATTAAATGAGAGAATTCCGGTAGCTCCAGCATGAGCCTAGATGAGCCCTAATCATCTGGAAATGCTGCTTCTTCTCAAAGAGACAAAGAGGTCAGATTAGGTTATGGCATTGGAGTCTTTCCCCCCAAGGCAGCTGGGCAAGTATCGCTCATACAACCTTGGAGACTGGAGGAGACAGTGGGTATTTCACCTGAGGGCCTGACTTGCCCCTGCTTCCATGAGTTCGCAGACGCTTCTGCTACACCTGGACTTCATCTTACAAAGAAAAACATGGAGAAGAGAGGCTGAGAAACTGAGAATTGTTATTCAAGACAATAAGCACTCCTTAAATAGATCATTTATATCGTTACTTAGTTTAGGCTTTAAAAATTAGCTTTTTTATTTCTTCTTTGCTTATTTATTTTTTCCTGACAACACAAATTGGGGGTTTAGGAGGAAGAGTAGAATGGTTCTAGGCTAAATAAAGAATTTTTTCTCCTCATAATTGAATTGTAAATTGAATTAAGACTAGTTAAGACGGTTTGTAAAGGTTTCAAGAGGAAATAAGACATAAGCAGAAGTAGGAAAGAATGAGAAAAGATAAAGTTTGGTGAGAGATGATTGGGGCGGGTCTCAATCTTATTCCCTTTACCTCATTTGGCACTTGGATGTGCCCTGTGATTGTTTGTGAAGAGGGAAAACCACTCAAAGCCTAAGAGTTTAGTTTTTTAATTCAAGGGAAGACAATATCATAACAAATTTCTTTATCTGTATTGGGGAATTTTTTACTTTCAAGCTTATCTGATAAGAGTGAAGAGCTAAGTCAGAACAAGAAAATGGCTGTAATTTTGCTTTAACTTAAGTTTCCTGTATGTTTTTAATAGCACTTTTCCAGATAAACTATTCCCATAAGGTTAAAAGGCAAAGAAGAAACAAGCATTGTAACCTTATAAATTTTCTGAGATATCACTATGAATGGAGCCTTTTGTACTTCAGGCTCACTGTTCTCACTAAGTAAGTCCCTAAGACTGCAGCTGTCACCATTCCAATTATTTCTGTTTACTTTAGCTGAATCACAGAGGATATTGATATGCTCTTGGAATTTGTAGAATATGCATACTGATAAAGAGAAGCAGATATTTTTAAAAATTGTATCTTTTGGCATTTTATTTTTAGTCAACAATATCTGTCTATGGATTGGATGGATAGTGGATTCATTCCATAATTTTGGTACTTATTATTTTGGCAATACATAATTTTGGCAATATTATTGACCCTTAGTCTGTCACATTTTATATTCAAATATCATACAATCTTAATTTATTACAAACATCTAGGATAGGCAATGGAGTTTTCTTGTGCCTATAGATTATAAAACCAAAGCATAAGGAACTGAATTCATTTATTTCAAGACTGGTTTCCAGCTCATCTCTGCTAACTTTAAAAAAGTCACAATAGAGACTCATTTACTTTTTTTAAAAAATGATATATTTTAAAGTGTATTCTTTCTTTAAGGCTTTTAGATTTTACCTCTTTACATGCTTTTCATAGTTCAGTGAAATATTTCTATTCAGATATTAGCGACAATAGCAGTTTGAACCAGATTAGAAATACAAGAGATTCCTCTGTGGGAAGATGCCTCAGAGGTTTGAAGATTCTAGGTTCTGTGCATAGATTTTTAGTAAAACATTTTCACTACTTCTGTGTTTGCAAAACATGATAGCTGAGTATCTGACATTCCATGTATTCATTGATGTTACAGCACTGTGGCATACGATGCTGCCGTGATCTGCAAACCATCCCTGCAGAGAGAGCCCAAAAGATAAAGTTACTTATTTTTAGTTCTTCAATAGACATTTTAAATCATGAGTCTTGAAAATATCAGCATATTTTCTGGCCCTGCTCACAATAAATAAAATTTCTTATCAAGACATTGTTTTATTATTTAGAATGATATTTTACAAAGAATGATTTAATGATTTCCTGGAATCTATAAATCACCTTTCTGTAAGGTTTTTGTAAAAATACTTTGTTTAGACTTTTCCCTGAGAATAATATGTATAAAACACACCTTTTAAAATGCAAAATCTCCACTCAAAGTGGTATTGTTAAAGTAAGACCAACAATGTAAACTTTATGTGGCTCTTTCTGAATTTAGTTTTCCTTGGAAATACATGTGTACTGTAATTCTCTGGCATCAGTTCCAGATTTATTATATCAACACAGTGTTGTAAAACTCTCAATTCCTCTTAAAAGAATTGCTCTCTAGCCTCTCTGGCCACCATGATTTATTTGCTTTTGTCCAAGGGAGACACAACGGTGGTTTCCTCTCTTAGGCTTTGGTTTCCCAGTGCAGAAGCACAGTGCCCCTCCCTGCAAAAGCCCAGGTAAACGCTCCTCTGAGCGAACACTGCTACAGGTGCCAAAGGTGAGCGATGCTCATGTTTTGATGTTAAATTTTTTCAAGCGTATTATTAGCTTATTTTCAAAATGTTTGCCATATAATGACATCTTTAATTTTATACCAAGTCGAAGCAAATAATGAAGAATTTTCAAAAACCATTTTAGATTTTACCTATTTTTTACAGAGTTGAACAAAATTCCTTAACTGATGAAAGGCTTACACAAGTTGGCTACTGTAAAGTAGCTTCATCACTTATGACCACTACTAATTAAACATTCAAAACAAGTTCATGTTGTCTTACGGTTTTGGTGCTCTTAGATAAAGTGAAAAATACCATATGGAAACTGAAATGTTAAAAAAAAAAACAACAAAAATAAACCATGTATCTTTTAGATAGATCAACGTATAAACAACTAAGACTTAACTAATAAATCAAACTTTAACAGATATGTTTTAGTCAGGCTCTAGATTTTAACATAATTTCAGTTTACTTTCTTGTAAATCACCCTTATTTTCAGTAATATTGTTCTTTAGGTTCATTTTCTTAATATTATGTTTCATTCTTTGGAGTTTTCCAGAAGTAGATATCTTTCAATTCCTTTAGAAATAATATGCAAAGGCAAGTAAATGCATATGAACACACACACACTTACAGATAGTAAAAGGAACTTTTGAAATTCTGTCAAGTGTTGTAGGTTTGTTCACGGGAGAAAACGTGGGAGTCACTGAGAGTGGCTTGACATCTAGATTCCATTCCTCTGACTGTTCTTTGATCTATTTGCACCATCATTGTTTCACATATTTCCTTTACACATAACGTGAGACATCTTAAATGTTATTTCTATACTAGTCCTTTCATACATCTTAAAAAGCATTTCAAAAGCTGTGTTATTAATGTCAACATCTTTGAAACTATCTTCTATTATGCATTCTGATAGAGGCATTCTCATTATTGCTCATATCACAATGAACTTAGGAAGTTAACTGCCATAAGGTTTAGAATTTGTCTATGTATGGATGTGTGTGTGCACACACATGTATAAATACATAGACAGACCTTCCTATGAAATATGGTATTGAGGGGGTGAGATCTGTTTAGAAATCTCATACGTAGATTATTGGTCAGACTGTAGAGATATCTGAAGCAGAAAAGACGTTAGCTCAGCATAATGAATATGTCTGCCAGCCATTTTTATAATGACTTGCTGCAGTTTTTATTGTCTGACAAACCGTATGCTGTGCTGTACTGTGAGCCTTCTTGTTCGACATAATAAAAAATGATGCAACGTATCCTTAGAAGTCTAGCTGGATGAAAGGCAGGCAGCAGAGTGCCGCTTCTGCCAAGGTTTAGTTGCGTATTCTGTTGAAATTATTCTGCAGGTGATAAATACACAATTGCCATCATTTATAATGCATTGTTCATGATCTACTGTAGAGACACTATTCAGCTATAGAGCTTTTAAATCCATTCACCCACCTAAAATTTCTTTATGTATATTAAATAAACCACCAGATGTATCTAAACCTTTTGAGAGGAAAATATTTACCTGCACTTAGAGAGTTATGAAATAACTTACTTTTGGTTTGTTGCTTTATTAGTATATTTCATGTGACATAGTCTTTAAAAATGTGCTCATCAGGCAGAAAATATTTCAAAAGATAAAAAGTTCTAGTTAGTTAATAGTTAAGTACACCAATGTTACATTAAAGATTTAGATTTAATATGAGTGATCGTTTTCAATTTAGCATTTCCATATACATGAAAAGATCTATACTTAGTTTTAATAAGAATATATTAATATAAGGTCTATAAAGTATACTAGGCAGAAGTCTTGTACAATAGAACTGCATGGTATGTATATCCACTTTGGTGATAAATGCTTCATTCCTTCTTTAGAGGATTATTAAAAGCGTTCTCTGGAGGAATAAAATGGTGGAAGTCACACATTTAATAGCTCAGGTACAAAGAGTCAGATTGTGCCAGTTGGCAAAAGTTAGCAGGAAGCTGTCACAATAAATGGCAGCAGCTGCTCATAGTTCTAAAGAGTATGTCCCAGTCAGAACTGAAAACTGATGGCATCTACATTAATACTACCTTAATGGCCCATCTGCTGCTCCATAGGGTCCCTAGCTGCTGTATGGAGTCATAGGCATTTGACAGGCAGTCTCTGTATGCCAGACGCACATTGTGCCAAATGTTTTAGGCTGCTTCATCTCGTTCTGATCTGTCACATTTTCCCTACTCATTTATCAGGCAAAGAGTTATGAGGGTTTTTCTTTTCTACACATCATTGGCTTTCAGTGTTGGGGCAGCTAAAAATTTGGAAGGCAAACTATTTTGGTTATTAATATTTTTTTTCTAATTGACGATGCAAAGCAAAGTTGTTTGATATACTGTACTGTAGCGGGTAGGTTAACAAAGCTCTGTGACAAGCCAGCCCTGTGGAGAAATCAATCGAGGGCATTTTTAAATGCAATGCTGCATAATATGTTTCTGTGATTGTATCGGAGGAAAATGTTATATATTTCTATAAAGCCTTTTTAACTGGGAAATATTATGAAAGCTTACTTTTACTGTGTTGAGACAGAAAAATACTAATCTTATATTGGAACACTGTTAAAATACTTTGATAGGAAATGGAAAGTTATTGTTTAAGAACATCTCTTAAACTTCTATTCCAAAGTGGAATAAATATTACACAGTAGAGTCAAACACAAATATAAACAAGCAAGGCGTGTATTTTGTAGCAGTTGAGTAAGTTGTGCAGAAATATTATTGTTCAATGTTGAGGCTAATGTATTGTTTATTTGGAATGTGGTGAAAGGTCGGGGCAGTGCAATTCATAAATAACTAATGGCAAATGTACAATAGGTTTATAATACTTCTTATATCAAAAATTGGAAAACTTTGGATCAAGCATTACTCTTGAGTTAAAATATTATTGACTCTCTCATTTTGGGGACCAAGAATAAAATGGCTGCCAAATATACAAATTCCCTTTCTGATGAAAGCAGTTGACAGATAAACCCTGTTTCCACTGGGATCTCCATAGCTTATCTGATACTTTACATGTTTCCAAAATATAATCGTCCCATGTTTGCAAGAGTACTTCAGTCAATACAGTGGCCTATATGTTTTTCTTGATTGTTCTCTCTCTCTGTTTTTTGTTGTCAATTTCTAGTTACCAGGTTATTTTGGTCTTATCTGATTGTTTTAAGCATTTAGGATAAATAAAAAAAAGATACACAAAAATAACCCTATTAATTTGGTGTATTAAGCCAGATGTGTTATGGTGTTCAAACAAGAGAGTGTAGATGGAACTTACTTTATTTGAACTTACTTGATTCTAAGTTCCAGCAGGTTTCTCAGACATAATCCATAATAACAACAATATTAACAGTAGTTTTAAAAATAACTATTAAAATATATTGCTATGTTTTCTTAGATACGCAACTAACTTGCCTTAGAAGAATAGATCATGTGTAAGTGATGGAGTTTAATGCAAGTGCGTGTGTTGTTCACATGCATGTGATGTAAATGAATGGGAAATGTTTTTGGTGAATTCACACATTTAATTATTGTCAATATTTTCTTAATTTATGTGAGTTGCTGCTATTTCAGTATACATTTTTGAAGATACACAACAGTCAACAAACTTAATATACTGTTTTTAGACGTGTTTGAAGCTTCTTTATTTCTGCTTTCAAATAGACCCAACATTACAGTGACGGTTAGCCAATTGGCCCAGGAGAATTAAAATCTCAAATATTGAAATCTATTTGTAATTCATCCTATCTATTATTGTGACAGCACATCTTAGGCATATTATCTGGGCAGGTATGTAGTACAGAAACTTTTGGTAAAATGGGTCAGACAAAGTCCTGTTTTCTTCTTACATGCTCTTGCATCACTGATTTCCATTGGGATTTGGGAAGCTTCTAGGATAAAAAATGTAAAATTTAGTGTTTAGAATATGCTAGAGGCTGTGTTAAAAACAGTATGCATTGCGTTCAATCTTTACAACAACTCTGTGAGGAAAGTCTTACTCCTCGTTATCATATACAGAACTGAGGCTTTGGAATAGTAAATGATTTACCCAGGGTCACAAAGGAGATTGAGCAGAATTTGAGCCATGTCTGTGAGAAGTTAAGGCTATACTTCACCATTTTACAATTTTGTTTTGGAAAAGGTAAAATATCAGGTATCCTAGGAATATCCTAAAGAAAGCAGGGCTGAAAGAAGCAGTGTGGGCCTTGAGAAAGGGTTCACCATACAATGAGTCTGACAGATAAAGCGAGCCCAGGGTCAAGCCCTATAGTCAGAAGAGAGTGTTGGTCTTACACAGCATATTGGCGACAGCAGAGCTCATCACGACCCACCATCTCTCTCACATTTGTAGGTTCTTGGGAAATGGCTTTGTGTGTGGATTGGAAGGGCTGTGAATCTTTTGCGATTTAGGCAGTTTACAAAAAGACAGAGCACAGCTCTCACCCTGAAGTAGGAGGCTCTGATGATGAATTTTGAGTGCAGATAACATCCAGTTGGCTTCAGCAATTGCTTGTGAACTACCACTGAAGTATCTGGCCCAGAGAAATACCCTTCAGTTCTGGTTTCTCTTACTGGAGACAACAGTGTCCAACAAACAGCTTGGTTTGTGGAGGCAGGTAAGCAAAGAAATTTGAAAAATTGGAGAGGAAAAACACAGAAAAGAGAAGTCTACTTGCAAGTCACATACACAAAAATACTACAGGGATTTGGGGTATTAATGTAAATTGCCTCCATTGCTACATAAAGGCATGTGAAGCTTGAGGCGGTCAGATTCATATTTTGAGGACTTGTTGTCAGAGCCCATTCTTCTAAGGATACTTTAGTACAATTTCAGTAGGCCGGAGATATGGAAGGTGGACATCTTGTTTCCACATGGCAATGACTACCACGTAGGAAGGAATCCAAAGAACAATAGAAGTTTTATTCTTTCCAGAATTTTATCCAAGGCTTTGGGTACATGTGTTATGTTCCCAGAAAAACAAATAAAAAGAGCAAAGAAACCAAAAATAACCGGGAAGCTAGGAAGCGAAAAAAAAAAAAATCCAACAATGAAAAATTATTCTCTCAGTTGTTTGTAGCTCTAATTTAATGTGACCACTTCCTGTAGAGATTTCAATGCAACATTTCCCATTTAGGAGTTTTCCTGTCTTTTATTTTTCTTTCTACTTTTAATTACTGGAAGAGCTAACACACATAGGACCTTTTTACAGCTCTTTGTGGTGTCCATGGACTCATGCTACTTACAGGATACTATACATCCTCATATAGAATAATAAAAAAGATGACAGCAAAATAATGCCTCACTATTCCCAGCTAGACATGTTGACAAGATCCCATTCTGACAGGTTTTGCAGAATTAAAGAATTTTTCTGCAGAGTACTAAGTTTTTCTTAAAACACAATTCTGAAAATAAAAGAATAGCTGTGTAAGAGAAGTAACAGAGTTGGTCTTGACAGGAAAAATATCTTGAAAGAAAATGCCTTCAGATTTATTTTTGAAGGAAACTGTGATGTCGCAAATAGAGTTATAAGGGAGGCTGAGCTGTTCTCAAGCCAGCCCTGGTAATCTTAAGATTTGGTGCTCTCAACACTATGGCCCACGTTTGTTTCCTGGCCAGGGAACCACACCACCCATGTGTCGGTTGTCACACTGTGGCAGCTGCATGTTGCTGGGATGCTATGCCACCGGTATTTCAAATACCAGCAGGGTCACTCACGGTGGACAGGTTTCAGTGGAGTTTCCAGACTAAGACAAACTAGGAAGAAGGACTTGGCCACCCAGTTCTGAAAAATTGGCCTTGGAAACCCTATGAATAACAGTGGAGCATTGTCTGACAGAGCGCCAGAAGGTGAGAGGGTAGCACAAAAAGACCAGGCAGGGCTCCGCTCTGCTGCACACGAGGTCGCTAGGAGTAGGAATCAGCTCACTGGCACTGACAACAAAAATAGTTCTTATGTGCCCTTCTAGTACTTCTACTGGGATCCTGCCTGCTCCTATAAATCCTAAATCTAGTGTACTAGTTCAGACTGAGCTCATCGAGGGCCCATACATGGCAGAGTATGTCTTGCGAACTTGTGAACGTGGTCTTGAATGAAGTTTCTTGGTTTCTTTGTTTGGTTGTATGTGTGTATGTATGTAGTTCTTTATATTTGGTGGTAATACGTCATAAAAGTTTTAAACAGATAAACTTTCTTATTGTGCTGCTAGCCATTATCTCTTCTAGGTAGTCTACTGCTATCATAGCTAAAACCAACTTAACTTTATAAATATTGACCAATAAATGTGTAATTGACACAGGAATTCCTGGTGGGAGGGACTCTGTTAGTGGCCAATTGATATTACCCTCTCTAGCAGATGTTTTTCTATACAGTCTTGTTAACTGAACTCTGATTTGTCTTTTTAGTGTCTTTGTCTTTCAAAGGGTTCTGGGACCTCTCCAACTGCAGAGGATGAATCTTGATTTATCTGAACCATTAAAAGTGATGGCATCCTTTTTACCAAGTGATCAATTTAGGGATTGGAGCTTGACACTATTTTAATCTGTGAAGGTTTTAGTTAATATACAAGCATGGTTCAGCAGGAAATTGCAAACAACTTTTGTCACCGATGTCACTGACCTATGAAAAAAACCCAAAGCTGAAAAAAACCCACCTGAAGAATTTTTGTTAGATGAGATAATAATTCACTTACTATTTAAACAATTTTGAATTGTGTTGAATTGCTAACAGCTGAAATTATTCTAGCTGATGTAGTCCTTTTACATAAGAACTTACATATTGTAGTACGTTGGTTTGAGTATCCAAATCGAGTCAGAGAAGGATTCACTTAAGAGTTGCAGCTGAGGAAGTCAGGTTGGAATTGGACTACAAGGACCTTAAATTCCAATTTTAGGCGTTCAACCCGCATCGTGTAGACAAAAGGGAAGTAGAATCTTGGTGGCATTGACCTTGATCTTGTGGCAATATGTATAATCTGTTGGAAGAGAAAGAGACTAAAAATAGGAAAATAAATTAGGAGTCCAAGCGTGAAGCAATGAAGACTAGAAAGGTGGTAATGATGAAAAGGAAGGATTCAGGTGAGAGAAGTTTGAAAAACAACTGAGGGACTTAGTGGCTGATTAAATACAGGGGATGAAAACATGGATGAGCTCTTGAGCCTGAGTAAATGAAAGGATGGATCCATTAAGTGAAAACAGGTCAACCAGGAAATTAGGTTAATTGTGAGAGATCAAAACCAAATTGAGTTTAAGATAACAGTGATACAGTCAATATAAATATTATGCTGCTGGAAATTCACAACTCTCCTTTAAGATGAAAATTTTAGACCGATTTGAGCTATATTTTTGATACAAAAACAACTTTTTTAATGCATAAACCACACCTTTCTTTCCACATGTAGTGTTGAGTTTCAGTAGGAACTCACATTTGTTTAGCAGGAATAGACATTTGAAAAACTCCTACATCTTAAATTTTAGTTCCCGTTTATTGTATAGTAGCTAATTTGATCTTAAGTAGGTGATAATAGAGGTTGAACTCTTAAAATAGACACTGATTATTATGTCATTACAATGTGACTTTTTAAAAAACTTGAGACTGTGGGAATGGAGAAAAATATATTGGAAACAAAGGTTCTGGTTGTGTGTGTGTATGCTTTTAATTATTGTGAGTCAGCTACATGAGAAAAAAACCACCCATTTCTATTAGCTCTGGCAAATCAAATAATACTTTTTAACAAGAGAAATATAGAAGAATCTTTTTTCCTTCTACTTGGCAATACCAGTTATAATAAGCAAGGATAGTGAGAAAAATTTTTCTGCAAGGGGAAGCCATAGTAGATGATGCGGAGAAAAAGCCTGGAAAATGAGATGCTAAAATTTCTGGTTAACTGCCTGAGTCCAAATTCTGCCTTTACCCATTAGAACTTTGTGACCATGTGAGACCGTACTCAACATCTATGAACCTCAGTTTCCCCATTTTACAATTAATTGTGCATACCTCAAAGAGGCAACAATACTACCCGGCAGATGGCAATCCTTCTTAAAAAACTCAGTCAAAGCCATTCCCCAACTGACACTGAGCATAAAGAGATAGCCCAGGACCTGCTATGAGAAGCTCACAGTCCACTGCAACAGACAGACACAGACACACAGGGAAAGAAGACTCCAGAGGGGTGAAAGGATTACAAGAGAAACATGAATAATGGAGAAGGAGAGGCAGAATGATGGAGGAAAGAGCAAGGTAGTTAATTCAACAGCAGATGGGATGTTTGGCCAGAAAGATGCTAGGTTCTGTAAAGTCAGAGACCAGGAGAAAATATGGTCAGCAGACCCCGCTACACCAATGAAGGATGTAAGACACGAAAGGGCAGGATGTGTTAGGAGAAGAATGAGAATCAAATATGATGGCCTTACAGTATCTTACCCTCCTTACGGGTAGGAGGTAAAAATAAAGAAAATTTCTGGTTAGAGCATTCATTTTTCTAAGGGATCTAAGAAAAACACTAGCCGTGACATCTTTATAGCTGTATGATGACACAGAAAGGACATTTGAGGAGAAAGTGGGTAGCCTGTAACTTGGGTCAATTTCTAGCACTTTGTAGAAACTCAACATATGTTGACCAATTCAGTGCAATGACTACATTTGAGTGTGGTTTAAAGAGTATTAGAGAACAGAATTCAACCACGACTGCTAGAACTGCATCCCCGATTGTCTAGCTGAGGACCCTAAGCAAGCTCTCTCTCTATCATGCCAAGCTCCTCCACCTGCTCGATGGGAATAACACATTCTTTAATTTACAGCATCATAGACAATATTGTAAAATATTCGTATGTTTTGAAAAACATAACATTTTATAAATACACAGGAAATTAAGATAATTTTATTTGATCAAGTGAAAGAATTTTTGCCTAAGTCCGATATAAAAGTGGATGCAGCCAGTTGAGGTATCACACAAACAGCAGGGAGGCCTGTCATCTAGAAATGATGCAAACAAAAAAGGATTTTATTTTGGATTGCAGTTTTCAATATTTGCTTTATCCATTGTTTTGTCTTTCTCCTTCAGGGACTCAGACGAGATGAACATTATTCCCTCTTTGCTGCTCTTCCATTTCTACTACTTTATTTGTAAAGTTTTTACTTCTCTTATGATGTCATTTTCATTTTCATGGTTGCTTTGCTGCCTGTCTGTAATTCCCCTTATCAAATTTTCCTTTGAGTCTACTCTGCTTTGGGCACCTTGTAATTTATCCTTTATTTATTTATTTCTTTTCTCTTTTCCTTTTTTTTTGGAGGAAGACTGGCCCTGAGCTAACATCCGTGTCCATCTTCCTCTACTTTTTATGTGGGACACCTGCCACAGCATGGCTTGACAAGTGGTGTGTAAGTCCGCACCCGGGATCCCAAATGGCAAACCCTGGGCACCGGAACAGAAGCAGAACATGCGCAATTTACCGCTCTGCCACTGGGCTGGCCCCATTTATCCTTTATTTTTGAATTGATTTTATTCTTTTGTTTTCCCACATCTTTGCTGAGTCCAATCAACTTCTTTTTTTCGTTTCTCTCTATTTACTTCTATTTCTGTTTATTGAATTTCTAATTCAAGTTGTTTTTTCATATCCTCAAGTGCTGGATTGAGTATGTTTAATCACATTTAGGATAGTGATTTCAAGGTTTCTTCTGCTTCCTGGTTATTTTGCAGGAGGAAGGATTTTATTCAGTTGGTCCATGTGGTATTTCCTGATTTTTTGCAACAGCTTAATATGTCTTGTTGGGCTTCCTCTTGTTTGCTTTTGTGGTATTGGGGTGTTTTACAAGATTTCTAACTTAATGTCATCCTAAACTATTGGTAGAGCACAGCCCAGGTACTTTGTTTTTTTCTTTGTTTGTGTTGGTGTCGTGGGGCAGGACTTGTAAGTCCTCTGATTTATGGTTCTCTTTTGTCATGACATAGCCTAGATTTTCCGTATATATATATTTTTTCTCTTCCTTTTCACCACCCAATTGCCAAAGAGTGATTTTCCTAGTCTTTGTTCTATTTTCTTCCTTTTTAGGAGCTATACATTTTGAAAAGCGCTTCTTTTAAATTGAGCCTGTCCTTTTAAATCACGTGTACTCTGAAATCCGTTCCCTATGGGCCATGATCTGATCTGCCTAAACACATTTTTAGTATTTTTAGATTTAGCTTGGACTTAATCTTTCTGGCAGTTGTTCTGATCCCTCTTAGGCCCCTTCCCTAGTTCCCTCTTTTTCCTTCCCTGAAATTTCTGTCTGTCTTTGCTTTCCTGCAAGTCCCGCAACAGGGCAACAGGGTGGAGGTGGACGGGGAGCTGGAGAGATGGTGCGCAGGGATTTGATGATTTCACTCTTTACTTACAGTTATTTTGATGTTTCAGCATTGTCTATCTTCAACTGATGTTGGAGACATAGTTTTGTGTAGAATTTAACTTTCTGTTCTTCGTTATTGTTTGGGGCAATTTTGGGCGGTAGGAAGCCATGAAGCTGCCACTGTCTTCAGTCTCTCAGAAGCACTGGGCTTTTATATATAACTATTGTGAATATTTGTGTACAAGTCTTTTTGTGGATGTATGTTTTCATTTCTCTTGGATAAATATCTAGGGATGGAATTGCTGGATTATAGGATAGATATACATTTAACGTTTTAAGAAACTGCCTAAGAGTTCTCTAAGTGGTCATTACCAGTTGACTCTCCCACTTGGAATAGAGAGAGCTATATATTCTTTTGATACAGACCTTAGAGCAGATTGAAAATATTCCGTGATTCATCTTCCACTGTTGCTCTTAGCAAGTCAACTGTCAGTTTTATTGCTTTCCTTTATATTGTATCTTTCTTTTATCTCTAGTTACATTTAACATCTTCTTTTCTCTTTGATGTTCTACAATTTCACCGTGAAAAAGATGTGATTATTTCTACTTATAATGCTTGCGGTTCATTTGGCTTTCTTCATCTTAGGTTTAGTTTTTTCCCATAAGACTGAAAAATTCTTTGCCCTCATTTCTGATAATTGCTTCATCTCTTTATGCTCGCATTCTTCTTCTAAAACTGAAAGTTCTAGTAGGTTACCCTATCTTAAACTATCTTTTAAATGTTCCATCTATTGGTTCCTTTGAATGTTTCTTTTGCATAAATTCTTTGGATCTATGTTTCAATTCAATAATTCTCACTTCACCAGTGAATATTATGCTCTTTAATATGTCCAATTAGTTTTACATTTTAATTATATTGCACATTTTAAGAGTTATATTTTGCTCTTTTTCAACATGATTGGCGACCCTTTATGGACTCTTATTCCTTGCTTGTATTTTTGAGCTTGTATTTTATTTCTTTTTTCCCATATTAACTATACTTATTTTATATTTGGTTGCTGATAATTTTAACATCTAAAGTCTTTAAGGATATGAATTTTCTGTCAGTTGATTCTCTTAGAAATCGCTCATGGTGCCTTTTTTTCCCTGTGTGTTCTGTGATTTTTTTTTTTTTTACCTGTAAGCTGCTTATTTACCTTAGAAATTTTTGTGTGAAAGTTCATTCTTACGAGGGTTAAAATTACATTACCCAAGAGGATTTATGCTTGTTTCTGCTGATTCCCTCAAATAATACCAAACCAGGGCCACTTAAAATTAAATTTTCCTGATGGGGTTTTTCACTAAGTGCCAAGATTGAGACAGACAACATTTCTTGCTTTTCTCGTCTTTGTGGAACTTCATCTTACTTCACCATTACACTGATGCTGTGTCCATTGAGGTCTTATCTTGATGAGGAGAGTTTCTTATTATGTTCCCTAACTTAGCAGGTCTAGGCTTTATATCCTGTTCTCTACCCTGTGCAACCATCAATAGGAAATCTGGATTTGGCAAAACAACTCATGGAAAGATTTAGCTCACTGGGTTCCTCTTTCTATTAATTTTTGGCCATGGTAAATTCCTTGCTACATTTTAATTTTTTCCTGATTTTTTATTACTCATTTCAGTGGATTTTAGATGGTCAATTCTCCAGAGTATCTCATCTTTCATTCTGTTAGATCTAGAAAGCTGCGTGCTATCTTAAGTGATTCCTGAACACTAGTGGAGATGTCTAGATGGGTCAATGAACTAAATATTTTCACAGATGAAAAATAAAGAAAGAGTATGTTTGATCCTTCTCAGAGCCTTGGAGAAAAGAAATTAAATAATTACATTTCAAAAGTTAAGATACATTCCATTTAGCATGATGTTGGTACTGACAATCTACACTCATTTGAAAGTACATTGTAATGAATGTAAAACACCAGTGTCTCCATGATACTTTCTTAGCTATTTATACCAAAAACAATCAGAGACACAAAGCGATTAATTTCATTTTAAGCTTAAATGTTAACCAGAATGATCTCAAAGTTATATAAGGCCAGTATTTTTCAATGAGACTGTCAAAATCTGTAGAGAGAAAAAACACAAGAAGAGAGATAAAGTTTGCTAGGTAGAAGATTAAAGTAACGTTTTAAAAAATTGTCAGCTGTTGAGGGGGTTAATTTGTTTAGAAATTGTAAAAAAAGGGCAACAGTGTTTTTAAAAATTAAGAATTGATTCTAGAACCAGTAAAATTGATATGTCTTAGTACAATAAAGGAATCAGCAAGGTAAAAAATAATTAACTTTGTTAAACTGGAAGATTTTGTATATGAAATTTAACTTTATTTATTTAGTTAGTTTTGTGAAAGATTAGCCCTGAGCTAACATCCACCACCAATCCTCCTCTGTCTGCTGAGGAAGATTGGCCCTGAGCTGACATCTGTGCCCGTCTTCCTCTGTTTTATATGTAGAATGCCTGCCACAAGCATGGCCTGATAAGCAGTGTGTTGGTCTGCACTCTGGATCCAAACCGGGGAACCCTGGGCTGCCAAAGTGGAGCACACAAACTTACCTGCTGTGCCACCAAGCCGGCCCCTTAACTTTATTTTTAAGAGGCTTAAATTTTAATTGTAATTATTTTTTATTTTGATTTGTGTGGCTCTAGCTCCAGAGTTTAAATAAAATCAAACTCAATTAGTATATGCCTACTATAAAATCAGAAAAATTTGGGAATATATTGAAAACTATATGGTATTAATTTAAGGTTTTGGACAGACAATGCCAACAGCTGCAGTTCACTGACAATACAACATGTATATATATATATATATATATATATATATAAGCCTTCCTTTTGGATATTGAAAGTATCTCTTAAAAACTTTATTTTCCTGTAAATTAAAAAGCAACCTAAAATACACTTTAACTTTTTAAAAGTGCTCAGTTTTAATGTTCTTCGACTAAATGGTGAGAGTCTGTTCCACATATAATTCAGAAAACCGTGTACATACTTTTGTATTCTTTGTTTATTTAAATACCCCCTCTCAGTGAGAGCCAAGAACATTGGTTATTTATATTGGTGTCATTAGAGTCTGGCTCAATGTTTGGCAACTTTAGGTCCTCAACGATATCACTAAATGAACAGCTCAGGAAGTTTCTGAATTTCTACATCTCTGAATACTTATACATATTTGCAAAATTTTCACATATATGCCTGCCTCCATAGTTTATACATTTGTATCTCTTTAATTCTAAATGTCTCTATGGAAACAGTGTGCACGTAACCTTCATTTTTCTCGTGTGAAAAATGAAACCTTGGGAGATTAAGAAATCTAATGGTCCTAGATCACTATACTAGCATGATCCAGCAGTGCCTATAACCAAGATTTCCTGTGTCAGTTAAATGTGCACTTACTTGGGAGATGAGGGCATAAAATCTCCTTGTAGAAAAAACAATCATAGACTTCAAACTTGCATTCTCCCACTTATTCTTATTTAAAAATACTGTGGGCCTTTGGCCAGTATCCAGAATATGAGATGGATGTTTAAAGGTTATCTATTTCAAATTGCTGCTTCTTAGAAGGAAACCTAGTTCTTTTGGGATATATTTAGATTATCTTTTCTTATCTAACTCTATTCAGAGTTGAAAGTATTGCAGTCGGATTTAGCTATTCTGCTTCTGTGAGTTTGTTCTGATTTTTCTTATGTCTGCGCATATCTAAATAATATCCTATGTTTATATGAGCTGTATATTTGAAAGCACTCCTACATCTATTATCTCATTTTATCTTTACAACAACCACCTGGGCTGCATAAGAAGTTATTGTTACAGCTGTTTCAATTGGATAAAATAGCACTAAGGAAGGTTAAGTGGTTTGTTCAATATCACATAATTATTAAGGAGCCGTAGGACTAAAACCTAGGTATTTTAACTCAGTCTAAGACTTTTCTCTTTAGATAATACTGCATGTATTTTCATATCCATAATGAAATTAATTTATTATCTTTGCAGGAAATATATAAAATGTTTTATCAAATATTTGATTAAAGACTATTTTTGAGTTGACACAATAATCATTTGATTTTAGCATATTCTTGTTCGTAAAACTAAGCATTTCACTTTGTTTTAATGCTATTTATTTAACAAATGTCTTGAGTTTCTGCTATACATCAGGTATCCTTCTAAGCAATGTTTTTACCATGATGATAAAAATCAGCTAATACTTTTTGAGCAAATTAGTGCATCTTCAGTACAGGGAAATATTATGTGCAAATTTAGATTTAAGAATAAACAGTTTGGAGCTTCCAGTTTGTACTATATTCTTATGTACACTAGCATGGAAACATATGGGAGTTGAGAAGTTCAAACATCATTCTGACATATCCAAAAAATTATGCTCTATGGCCATAAAGCTGTATGTATACAAAATAATCTTATAATAATAGCATAAAATAAATCAATACTTTGTCTATCTTTCATTGTAGTAAAAGTACATTCACATAACTGAAATTTCCAGACTGCTATCTATCCACTTTTCAGGTACCAAGAACTAAGAATTTTGATGAAAATATTTCTAAAATCTAATACACAATTTAATTTCTTTCTTAATATTAAACTAAATTTAAATGTTTTTGATGACAGTCTTATCTTCATGCTTATATGTGTTTCAGTATCTATAGTGAGCAGCTCTAAGCCACTGTTTACTTAGTGATTCTCTTGACTTTACTTTCCCTTCTTGTTAGCATGTCTGATCTGTCAGCTTGTAAAAACACCTTGCTGACTGTTTGTTTTTATTTGCTGCATATTGTAACTTAGAAAGAAATAATTTTTGCAAGGTATACACGTGGCTTTAGTGTAAAATCAGCTTCTTTTCCATTGGAGACAAAGTTGTACAATAAAACAACTGAACATACATGTATGGGAAGTATTTACTCTCACTAATAAACAGCTTTAAAAGGCCTATTACATTTCCAATTTTCTCCTACCAAATTGGTAATTTTTTATATTAATGCTCAGATTTTTTAAGTGTGAAAATATGGACATTATTGTATACTGTGGCAATTTAGCAGTAGGAATCAATAACTATAAGATAGTACATAACTTTTATACGGAAACTGTACTCCTAAAAAGTTCAAGTAACTTCACAAATGTATAAACAGGATATATATATAACATTATATATTACTCCTTTGTGTTCTCCTTCAGAAGTAGAGATAGCCAGTAGACAGGTACTTAAAGACAGAGAAAGAGAAACAAATGTGTGTGTATTTATAGAGAAGAGCCATGATAAATTATTAAATGAAAAAAGCCAGTTACTTTATGATTATATAGAAATAGAAGTTAGTCTGGAATGATGAACACCAAATTGTCAATAGTAGATATCTCTGGGTGGTGAGAAAATGGAGGCTTTTCTTTATTTTATACATATATTTATAATAGTTTTGTTTTTAAAATCAGCACATATTAATTTTATTAAAAACATTTACTTTGATGATATAGGAAGTAGGGAGTAAGAGGGAACAGGCAGTAGAATTAAGGGACAATGCTATGTCAATAACAGTAGTGACAGCTACACTCTACTTGGGAATTTTTACATTGTTTTATTGAGCAAGCAACTCTGCCTGACAGTCACCATTATCTGGGTCACTTTGCTTAATCCTTACAATTCAGTATTTTCCCATCTTACAGACGTGGAAGCTGAGGCTGAGAGCAACTCACCTAAGGTGCCATTTCTAGTAAGTAGCAGACCTCGGGCTTAAAACCACATCAGCCTAACTAAAAACTCAATTCAATTTACTTTTCAGCCTGCACTATTTTGAACAACTTTTATCAGAAGCTCTTTTGCTTAGTTTTCTATTTTAGAATGTGTTCTAGAAACGGGACATTACTGTTCATACGTTGTAGATAGTAAGGCATTTCTATCAGATTACTATGATTTGACCCCATTCCACCTTTTAAGAGTTGTATTACCTTATCTCACTTTTCTATATCTGTTTTCTGATCTGTAAAATGGGGGTAGTCATGGTACTTATCACATAGTTTATTGTACAGGTAATGATGTGAGATAATGCATGAAAAAGCACACAATACGGTACCTGGTCACTATCATTAACATTATTAATATTGTATTCAGTAATAAATATAATTTCTTACTAGTGGAACATTATTTGAGCACCAATTATAGCTTCATCATGCAATTTGTTAAATGGGCCTGAAGTTAGTGTACATTTCTCTCAGTCATTTTGCTGTCTTGTCAGTAACAGCTGTAGATTTACCATTACTTGGAGTAATTCTGATGCATACAGATCCTAAACCAAAATTCCAATGAAAGATTGCTTGAGATTGTAAGTTTTTTCTCTCTTACTTTGAAAATATTTAAGTTCAATGTTATTATATGGAAATAAATGGCAAGCCCATGGAAATTATTACTATTTTTTCCAATATCTTATTGTATGACTATTATTTGAAGCACTGATTTAAGTTCCAGGTGAAATAAAAAGGATATATAAAATTTAGTCTCTTTCACAAAGAAGCTACAGAAACAAGTGAAAAAAATCCATTTGGGTAGAAAATAAGTATCATAAGGTAGGTACAGATAAACTGAAAATTTAGAGGAAAGAGAGTATTGGGCTAACTGGGAAGAATCAGGAAGTGCCAACTAGTCAGCATGTGAGTTAAGTCTTGAAGAGGAGATAAGGTTTAGAAATGCAGAGGTGCGTACATGCATCTGTGTGTGGGCATGTGTATGTTCCAGACGTTCTAGTCCAAGAGGATCATACAAATAAAGCCTGAAGTATGGGAAGTGTCAGGCACGTACTTAGAACTGAAACTGGTCCTGTAACTTTTGCACACAAGGATTGTGAGACCGCAAAGGCTGTAGAAATGTATTAGGCTGATGGAGGGAGTGTTGGTCATATCCTAGAGAGCCTTGATTCCAGCCCAAGGGATTAGAATTTTATTTTATTGTTAACGGGGAGTCAATGGAGCATTTCTATCATGCAATGACCTGACTAGACTTGTACTTTAGGAAGATTAGCCCAAGAGTATCACATTTGGTGAGTTATCAGGGAAGAACCTAGAGTTAGGAAAGCAAGCTAGGAAAATTTTAAAAGGTTTCTTGTGTAAAACTATCCCTTTGCCTTTACAGGATCCATAGGACTGATTATATAAAACACTGATTTAATGGGAGAATGTATCATGAAAGAGCTCAAATTCTCCACTTTGAAAGCATTTTGTATAGAAAGAGTATGAATTAATGAAGAATTAACAAGGAGTACACCATCATGTCTGGTGTTTGTCCTTTTTTAAATATAAGATGTCCTATTTACTTGGATTTTTAATGTAGAAATTCTTCCAGTTACAAAGTTGGATATCAAAGTAAAAGTCATTATAGCTTGAAAATTATTCACAAATAAACTGATCAGTTATGAAATTGGCGTCCGATGTAGCATTTCTCCCCAAAATTAACCCTAATGTCTACCTCAGTAGTTGTGTAGTTCATTATCTTTCTAGTTGTCAGATGTTATGTTTTTGTAATGGGACTATTGCTGTCTTCATTTTGATTGAGACATAATAGAAATTTAAAGTAGATGATCAAAAATAATTAGATTACCCACACAAATCAAGACTATAAGTGGGTCACGTTGTAGGAAACTAGGAAGGATTTGAGGGAGATGATTTCTTTGGAAAGATCATGGTTGCGATTCCATTGTCCCAAACAAAGGAGTACAGTGGGGATGTGCCTGCCCCTCACCCTGGGTTTTCAACTGGACCATGAGGACAGCTTGAAATCTATTCTTTGCATTAGGACACAGTGGACTGAGTGCTAAAGGACAAGAGTCTGGCAAAAGCAGCCTGGGTCAGAAGAGAAGAGGGCAGCATGAGGACTTGTGCCAGAGAGTGATGTCACCTAAGTAAAGGGGCTGCATAAGCTGAGGGGCAATAATATGCAGTGAGCCAAAGGACAACAGTGATTGTGTCACAAAAGAGAAAATTGGAGAAATCCAGCAAGAGTGTTCCCTAAAACACAGAAAAAGTGTTAGAGTTAAGCATTTCTCTGGAACGAGGAGCTTGAAACCATCTTATAATAGGAGCAATCATTTGCCTTCTCCAGGCCCCTGGCTCTTTCTACATCTTTCTGAACTTTAACCTTGACTAGAAATGGCAGAAACCCTAGTTAGTAATAAAAGTGACGTAGAAATGTCATATAGAAATACCATACAAGGAAAGAGGGAAGAAAAGTTTACACCCTACCCACTCAAGAGACTACAGAATCTTTCCTCTACCAACTCTAGACATTGGAAAACTGAACTTTAAATTAAATTCAGTATTTTGATTATTATCTGGCTCTGGGCATTTAAAATTATGAATTGAGACTTAATACCAAGGAGTAACCAGTGAATTCACGGAAACTACCTGAGGATTTATCTGGGAATGGAGATTGGGGGAGAAAGTTACACACATTCTCTTAATTTAAAAGGAAAGTGAGAACATGGTAAAGTCGCTTTAACGATTTCACTTCAGGAGACCTGCTTGTTTAACTTAACAATATGGTGTTGCAAATCAAAGTGAAATTGCAAGTTATACAAATAACGAAGGTTTTCACGAAGTCAATGAAAGTGATGTTGAGATCTGATTAACAAATGAAGAGTTGACAGAGTTAGGAATTTAATAATTAATGAACAGAAGTCAATGAGAATGATCTTCGAAGAGAAAGAATCAGAGTGTGGACATTTCTACCGTGGTGTAATGGTAGTTAGAGTTGTATGTGCATTTACCAAAAGTCATCAAATGCCCACCGAAAATTAGAGAACGTTATTATAGGTATATTATACACCAATAAAAAAAGAGACAATGAATAAACATCAAAGGATTAAATAAGGTTCTTGGGGAAATGATGACACCTTTAAATATATTTTGCCAAAATGACTATCTTTCTGATCCTGCTGAGGAAGTCAAGCATGACATGCCAAATGTCCTTTCAGGGTATCATATAATTTTGTCAGAAAAAAATTGACAAGTGAAGAGCAAAATGTTATTTCTGTTTCACATTTATCTAAAAATAAATTTAAATCAATGCCTATATTTTGTTTAAAATAAATAAAACATGCATATTTTCATACTTTTACTTAAATTGCTGAAGTCAAAGTCCCTAGAAAAATTTTCACCGTATATTCTGATTTTTTTGTCCCTTTTTTAAGTGAATTCATTTTATTATTTTAAAAATGTAAATGTTTTAGAGGCTGGCCCGGTGGCATAGTGGTTAAGTTTGCTTGCTCTGCTTCGGCGGCCCGGGGTTATTCAGTTCAGATCCCGGTTGCAGACATGGCACTGCTTATCAAGCCATGCTGTGGTAGGCGTCCCACATATGAAGTAGAGGAAGATGGGCACGGATGTTAGCTCAGGGCCAGTCTTCTTCAAAAAAACAATTTAAATGTTTTATAAGTGTATTTGTTACTAATATTACTCAAAGTTTCCAACCCAACTGTAAACCTCTATTAATATGGTTAAACATAGTAGATGTTTCCATCAGTATATTTTTAATTGGGTAAGTGCCTCACAGAACCTTCCATCTTTCTGCTCTAATCTAAACTCTTTGCTTTTAAGCCTGTTTCAAATTTATCGTCTGGTTTTTACCTAATCATTATTCTGACAAAGCTCTCATTCTCAAAGATGTGTTGGGTCCCCAGTTTTCCAGATCCCTTACCATGATTTCTTCTTTTTAAGTTTACTTCCCATATTTGCAGAGTATATTCTCCGATAGTTTTCTGCAAAGGGTAAATGGAAAATAAAATTTTAAGACAAAAAAATTAAGACTGCATATCTGAATATGTCTTTATTCTATTTTCAGAGCTGATTGATAGTTTAGTTGAGTTTAGAGAATTCTAGGTTGGAAATGATGTACCCCAAAATGTAAAGGCATTTCACTTCTTATTTTCCTCTTGTTTCTGGTGTTAGTATTGAGAGATCTAAAGGTCATATGATTTTTGATACCTTTGATATAATTTTTTCTTTCTGAAAAATTTTTATAATCTTCTTATCCCTAGTACTCTGAAATACAATTGAACTGTTTCTTATGAGGGTCTTTTTCATCAATTTGTTGCCCTGGGATATTGGTCTCCCTTTCATCCTGGAAATTTACATCTTTTCGTATGGAATAAAAAAATATTATTTCTCTGATAATTTCTTCCCCCCCCCCCCCGTTTCTGTACTCTCTCTTTCTTCTGTTTATAAGTCAAATGTTGGATCTTGTAGTTTTATCTTCAGATTTTCTTAATTTCTTTCTTTTTTCCTGCTTTCTTTCTTCCAAGCTCCAAGCTTCTACTAAAAATTTTATTTCTCTAATATTTTTAATCTTAAAAGCTCTTCCTCAGTTTCTGAATATTCCTTTTTAAATAATATTGTTCTTGTTCCACGGGTGAAATATTTTCCTTAATTCTCTAAGAATATTAATTATATTGCTTTAAGTTTTTTATTTGGATGATTCATCTGTTTCCTTCAAGTTCCATTTTTTCTGTCTGTAAATGTGAGTCTTCATCATTAAAGTTAGAAACTTTTCTCCAGTATTTTGATGATCTTAACCATTGAGACTTTCTAGACTTTTATGAGATAGAGAGGCTCTTAAAGAAGTTCTGTATGGGGACACAGTTTTTCTATTCTTGCCTTCACTGTTGACTGATTGGATTGGAATCAAGATGTGTTGTAAGACTCTCCCCCAATAAAATGACCTTTCAATTTGTTTACATGTCTATTTTTTTCCAATTAGAAAAATTGGGGAAGTGACAAACTTTGTTGTCAGAGATGGGGATGCCCTGGACCATAGAGAGGGAAAGGATGAGTCTGGGGCTCTGATCTTTCAGCATGTAGGGGTTGCTTAATCCCTTGGTTTTCAGTCGAGCATCTCATCCCTGTCCTTTCTTATCCCTGGCAGTTCCAAATCCTCCCCTCCCTGATTTAGTCTCTCCAAAGTGTATGCTTCAGTCTTCTCCTTTAAAAAAAAAATCAGCTTTCTAAAATAACTAGTGTCTCCAAATTCTGAGCCTTTCTCAGTGCATGAATCTGTTCACTTTTTCTAGATATCCTTGCTCAGATTTAGCTTTTTCCACTTGGCTAAGTGAACCATCTGCTTTCCATCTGCCAAAGTTTGTTAACATCTTTTATCTTCTGTCACTTCCTCCACTGTTTTCTTAGCCTTATGGGTTCATATTATTTTATTCATTTATTGTCATGGACAAGAATGAAACTCTTGTGCAAGAAATCCAGTAGATTCTCCTTAAATGGTCTTTTTACAGATGAGGATCTTCTTTGTTTCCCTAAGTAATAACTATAATGAAGGAAGCTAACATTTATTGAATGTCTACCCTGTGACAGGCACTGTACTAGACATTACAAAAATTACCTCATTTAATTCTTATCATGTCCTATAACATAGTGCTATTATTATCCAAGATTTATACTGAGGAAACTGGGGTTTGCAGAGTTTAAATGATTTGCTTAATGGCAAATAAATAGCAAATAGTAGATCTGAGATTTTGCTCTTAACTGTTACTCAGCTGTAATAATTGTCCATTTTTCAAGGCCTCACAAAGTCTATATAGACCACTCTAGGAACAATTGATCAGATGTTGGCAAAATGATTTTATTGTGTTTTGTTTAGTTTATAATGACAACAATTTTTCCTACAAACCAGAAAAGACTATGAGTATTACTATCAGTATTTTTAATGCATATTTTATATAACATATGATCCACCCATTTCAAGATTACAATCAACAAATTTTAATTACTTACCAAGTAAAATAATAATCACCATAAATCTGTTTTAGAATTTCTTTATTCCCTCAGTAAGACCCCTATGCTTATTTATAGTGAATCTCTAATTCCACACCCAACTGCTAGGCAACCACTAATTTACTTTATGTCTCTAAAAATTTGTCATTTCTGAACATTTCATGTAAATAGAATCCTATGATATGCAGTCTCTTGTGTTTGACTTATTTCACTTAGTGTATTGTTTTTGAGGTTCATCCATGATTTAGCATATGTCAGTAGTTCATTAGGTTTTATTGCTGGATAGCATTCAATTGTATGGATATATTACAATTAGTCTATTCATTCACAAGTTGATGGGCATTTAATTTGTTTCCAACTTGGGACTATTATGAATAATGCTGCTCTGAATATTAGTATGTAATATTTTTGCCAGATCGTATAATAAATTTAACTTTTTGAGAAACTGCTAAACTATTTTTCCAAAGTGGCTGCACTATTTAATAATATCAGTACTTTCAATGTCTTGAAACCTTAACATTTATTCCTGCTTCCCTTTGTATTTCCTGCCTGAGGCCTCAAGTGACTCAAAAAAGAGAGCCCCTCTAAAGAGTGACCCACAGAATCTCTTCAGACTTTTTCTCTCCATTTCCACATTTGCTCACATTGCATTTTTCCAACTTTTTTTGTAGAAATTTTTAACTTTTAGTTTTAAATACACTATTTTAAATTGAATAAATATATTCAAGTACACAAGTCCTAGATGAACAGCTTCACGATCTTTTACAAATTTAACCCGTATAACCACAACATGCTTCATGTTACAGAATATGACCAACACACAGGACTCTTGCTCATTATCCCACCTTATCCCCAAGAAATAATCACTATTCTGGCTTCCATAATAATGGATTAGTTTTTCAAATTATTGACCTTTATATAAAATAAATTGTTTTGGTATAGGGTAATATTGGTCTCAGTGTTCTAACTTTTCCCTTTTTTTGGAAGATTCTGTGAAGAAATGATATTAATTCTACTGAAAACATTTGGTAGAATTCATTAGAGAGGCTATCTGGGCCTTGACTTTTCATTGTTGAAAGTTGTAAGGATTTTGGTTTTTTTTTTTATATTAGCAATTTGGTGTCTTTTCATAAGTCTATACAGATCTATTTCTTCCTGAATCACTTTGGTTGCTTGTGTTTTCCTGTGCATTTCATCTAGATAGTCAAATTTGGGGCATAAATTTACTAGTCATATTCCGTTATAACTACTTTTATTTCAATAAGGAAGTAAAGATGACTCCTGTTTTTTTCCTGATTTTAATAAGTTGAGTCTTAGATCGTTTTTTCTTGGTCAGTCTGGCTAAAGGTTTGTCAAATTTGTTGATCTTTTTGAGGAATCAACTTTTGGTTTAGCTATTTTTTTTCAATTATTTTGCTATTCTCCATTTTATTTTATTTTTCCCAAATCCTCATTATTTCCTTCCTTATACTTGCTTTGAGTTTACTTTGATCTTCTTTGGCTAGTTTTGTAAGGTGGAAGTTTAGGTTATTTACTTGAGGTCTGTCTTCTTTTTTAGTTTAGATGTTTTGAGGTATAAATGTCCCTCTAAACACTGCTTTAGCTGCATCTTATAAGTTTATTTACATCGTGTGTTTATTTCCACACTTCTCAAAGTACTATCTAATCCTCTTGGGATTTTTTCTTTAATAAAGAAGAATAACCATTTTTAAATGGTTATTTATGAGTACATTTAATTTCTACAATTTTGTAATTTCCCAAATTTCATTCTGTTACTGATTTGTAATTGTTTTTCCATTTTGGTTAGAGAACATACTTACGATTTCAATAATTTTAAGTTTATTGAGGCTTGTTTTCTTTCTGGCTCCTTTTGCTCAATTTTGTCTTTGTGAGATCTATCTCTGTAGTTTATTTTTTTGTGTTATAATGCTCCATAGTATGAATATACCACAATTAATTATCTATTAAAATTATCTATTAAAATTATCTATTAAATTATTAATTAACTATTTAAAAAGGTGAGTTAACTTTTTAGGTTATTTACATATTTTGGTGCACACATATGTGCATTTTTTTGTGTATATAGCTTGGAATAGAATTACAGGGTTATGGAAATATACATGTTGTGTGTATGTCTACGTATGTGTGTGAGTTGGGTGTGTGTATTCAAGTTGTAGCAGATATTGCCAACTGCTTTTTTTTCAAAGCAGTTGTGCCAATTTGTTTTCATATAAACAGTATATGGAGGTTTTACTTGCTCCACATCCTGGCCAACGTTGTATTCTCACTATTTTTAATTTTAGATACTTTGGTAGGTAAGGAGGGCAATCTCAATGTGGCTGTAATTTGCATTTCTCTAGTGGCTAATGAGCTTGAGTACCTATGCATATGTCTATTGGACTTTAGATATCTTCTTTTGTAAGTGTCTATTCAAAGGCTTTATTGCCAGTATTTTTTTATTATGTTGTCTAAGTCTTTAGGAATGTATGTATATTTTTCCAAGTGTACATTGTGTATTGCAATATCTTCTAATTAAGGAATTCTTATATTTTTAGTTTGCTGTTTTTGTTTTGATCAGGTGAAGAATTTTAGCAAATTCCTTTTCTGCATCTATTGAGATAATTATATGAATTTTCTCATTTATTTCTTAACTCACCTATTTATTTTCTAGTATAAAACCAATCTTGCATTGCTGAAATAAAACTAAGGTAGTCTGGATGTATAATACCTTTAAAATTTCACTAGAGTTGATTTTCTATTATTTTGTTTAGTATTTTGAGATAATTTTCACAAAAGAAATTGGCCTGTAATTTTCTTTCTTATGATTTTTTTTTATGTTGGTTTCAGAGTCATGCTGTTCTCATACAATGGCTTAGAAGATGTTTCTTACTTTTCTATTCTTTCAAAGAGTTTGTTTAAAATTGGCATGTTTCTTTAACATATTTGGAAAATTTACCATGAAGCAATCTAGGCCTAAGATTTTATTTGTGGGTTGCTTTTTCCTTATGAATTCAGTTTATTGATACCTATAAGACTATTGCGATTATTTGTCAATCAGTTTTGATAATGTTATATTTTCAAATTTATTGGCATATCACTGGTCTCAATACCCTGTTACTATCTTTTTAATGTTTCCGTGATGATTTTCTTTTTTTTATTCTTGATATTGGTTATGTGTGCTTTCTCTCTCTTTTTTCCATGCTCAACATTTCTTAATGACTCTTAACATTATTAACATGGATTTTCTGAATCTTTCCAAATAACCAAATTCTGGATTTTTAAATTTTTCTCTAATGTTAATATATTTCCTACTTCATTAATTTATGATCTTATTTTTGTTATTTCCTTTCCTGTGTATTCTGTGAGTTTAATTTGCTTCTCATCTTTCTAACTTTTTAAAATTTGTATCAAGATAATTGATTTTTTTAGCCTTTGTTTTTTGCTAACATATGCATTTAAGGCAGCAAATTTCCCTCTAAACTGATCCACAGTTTCATACTGAGGGTTAGATGTACTCTGTGTGTGTGTGTGTGTGTGTGTGTGTGTGTGTGTGTGTGTGTGTATTTAATTATTTTATTAAGGTCACATTGGTTTATAACATTTTGTAAATTTCAGGTGTACAATATTATATTTCAACTTCTGTATAAAATGCATCGTGTTGGTCACCAAAAGTCTAGTTTCCATCCCTCACCATACATATGTCCCCTTTACCCCTCTTGCCCTCCCCACATCCCCCTTCCCCTTTGGTAACCACCAATCTGTTCTCCTGATCTATGTGTTTGCTTGTTTATGTTCCACATACGAGTGAAATCACACTGTATTTGTCTTTGTCTGCCTGACTTATTTCACTTAGCATAATACCCTCAAGGTCCATCATGTTGTTGCAAATAGCACAATTTGTCCTTTTGTATGGCTGAGTAGTATTCCATTATATATATATACCACATCTTCTTTATCCATTCATCTGTTGATGAGCACTTGAGGTGCTTCCAAGTCTTGACTATTATGAGTAATGCTGGGATGAGCATAAGGGTTCATGTATGTTTTCAAATTAGTGTTTTCATATTCTTTTGATAAAAAGCCAGAAGTGGAATAGCTGGATCATGTGGTGTTTCTATTTTTAATTTTTTGAGAAATCTCCATACTGTTTTCCATAGTGGCTGGACCAGTTTGCATTCCCACCAGCAGTGTATGAGGGTTCCTTTTTCTCTACATCATCTCCAACACTTATTTCTTATCTTGTTAATTATAGCTGTTCTGACAGATATGAGGTGATATCTCATTGTAGTTTTTATTTGATTAGTTTCCCTAATAATTAGTGACGTTGAACATCTTTTTATGTGCTTGTTAGCTATCTGTATATCTTTTTTAGAAAAATGTCTGTTCATATCCTCTGACCATTTTTGATTGGGTTGTTCATTTTTTTGTTGTTGAGTTATGAGTTTTTTATTTATTTTGGAGATTAACTCCCTGTTGGATATATGGTCTGCAAATATTTTCTCACAGTTGGTGGGTTGTCTTTTTGTTTTGTGGATGGTTTCCTTTGCCATGCAGAAGCTTTTTTGTTTAATGTGGTCTCACTTGTTTATTTTTTCTTTTGTTTTCCTTGCCTGAGGTGACATGGTATTCAAAAAGATACTGCTAAGACCAATGTCAAAGAGCATATTGCCTATGTTTTCTTCTAGGAGTTTTATGGTTTCAAGTCTTACATTCAAGTCTTTAATCCATTTTGAGTTCATTTTTGTGTATGGCATAAGACAATGGTCTACTTTCATTCTTTTGCATGTGGCTGTCCAATTTTCCCAACACCATTTATTGAAGAGACTTTCTTTTCTCCATTGTATGTTCATGGCTCCTTTGTCAAAGATTAGCTCTCTGTAGATGTATGGTTTTATTTCTGGGCTCTCAAATCTGTTCCATTTATCTGTGTGTCTCTTTTTCCGCCAGTACTATGCTATTTTGATTACTATAGCTTTGTAATATGTTTTGAAACCAGAGAGTGTGATACCTCCAGCTTTCTTCTTTTTTCTCAGGGTTACTTCTACCGGGGATCTTTTGTTGTTCCATATACATTTTAGGATTATTTGTTCTATTTCTGTGAAGAATGTCATTGGGATTCTGATTGGGATTGCATTGAAACTGTAGATTGCTTTAGGTAATATGGACATCTTAACTATATTAATTCTTCTAATCCACGAGCACAGAATATCTTTCCATTTCTCTATGTCTTCTTCAATTTCTTTCAATAATGTCTTATAGTTTTCAGTATTTACATGTTTTCACCTCCTTGGTTAAATTTATTCCCAGATATTTTATTCTTTTGTTACGGTTGTAAATGGGATTGAATTCTTGATTTCTCTTTCTGTTAGTTCATTATCAGTATATAGAAATACAACTTATTTTTATATATTGACTTTGTACCCTGAAAATTTATTGTATTTGTTAATTTTGTCTAGTATTTTTTTGGTCAATTCTTTATAGTTTTCTATATATAGCATCATGTCACCTGCAAATAGTAACAGTTTCACTTCTTCTTTTCCAATTTGGATGCTTTTTATTTCTTTTTCTTACCTAATGGCTCTGGCTAAAACCTCTAATACCATATTGAATAAGAGTGGCAAGAGTGGGTATCCTTCTCTTGTTCTTGTCTCAGAGAAATGACTTTCAGTTTTTCACTGTTGAGTATGGTGTTGGCTGTGGATTTCTCATATACAGCCTTTCTTATGTTGAGCTACTTTCCTTCTATACTCATTTAATTGAGAGTTTTTACCATAAACGGATGTTGGATCTTGTTAAATGCTTTCTCCCTATCTATTCAGATGATCACACCATTTTTATTCTTCATTTTGTTAATGTGGTGTATCACATTGATTGATTTGAGGATGTCAAACCATCCCTGTATCCCTGAAATAAATCCCACTTGACCGCTGTGTATGATACGTTTAATGTATTGTTCTGTTTGATTTGCTAGTATTTTGTTGAGGATTTTTGCATCTATGTTCATCAAAGATATTGACCTCTAATTGTCCTTTTTTGTGTTGTCCTTGTTTGGTTTTGGTATCAGGGTAACGTTGGCCAGATGTGCAATATTTTTAATTCAGTTCAAAATATAATTTCCACTGTGATTACTAGTTAGTTTCATGTGTTATTTGGAGGTGCATTGCTTGGCTTCTAAACATTTGCTTATCTTTTGTTAGGTTAAAAAAATTTATTTCTAATTTATTATCGTGTTCTAAGTAAGTACGTATGTACGTATGATTTAAATACTTTGATATTTATTGAGACGAGTTTTATGGCTCAGAATATATTAAATTTTTATGTATATTCTTTTGCATTTGAAAAGGATATACATTCTTAGTTATTAGAAACAGAGTTTTGTAGATTTAAATAAGGTCAAGTTTGTTATTCCTTTTGTTCAAATTTTATATATCTCTATTGATTCTGTATCTTTTTGTTTTAATAGTTACAAAGATGGAAGGTTTAAAATTTTCAACTATGATTTTGGATTGATCTGCTTTTCCTTTTTGTTCTGTCAATTTTTTCTCTCTCTATATATTTTGGTGCTATTAATTAATTGGAAAAAATTTAAAACTGTTATATATTTCTGTTGGGTTGATCCTTTATGATTATTACAAAAAATTATTCTTCCTCTTTAATAATAATTCCTTCTTTTTTCCTGAGGAAAATTCTCCCTCAACTAACATCTGTGCTAATTTTCTGCTATTTTTTAGTATGTGGGTCACCAGAAGAGCATGGCTGCTAACAGAGTGGTGTAGGTCCATGCCTGGGAACTGAACCCAGGCTGCTGAAGTGGAGTGCACTGAATTTAAGCACTAGGCCACTGGATATGGCCCAATAATGCTTCTTGATTGTTGAGAGAAATTTTGAGAAAATAGTTGCATGTCATATATCTGATAAACATATCAGAATATATGAAGAACTTTCAAAACCCAAAAAATATACAAGCAAATTACAAAGGACAAGAAATTTAAATATACATTCCCCTATTTAATTTTTATGGTAAAATATGCATAATATAAAGTTTACTATTTTAACTCTTTTTGAACGTGCAATTCAGTAACACTAAGTACTTTCGCATTGTTGTGTAACCATCACCACCACTATCCATCTCCAGAATTCTTCCATCAACTCAAACTGAAACTCTTTGTGCATTAAACCAATATCCTTTTTATTTTTAATGGATGTAATGATAAACATCTACTTTTGTAGTTTAAATCTAGGACTGTATAGCAGTGGCTATAGACTTATTTTGTCAAACTTGAATTATGATTAGATCTCCTTAAAACTAATTTCAACATCTTCACAATTGACTGAAATAGTTTTTATCATGCTTTCTAAATATGTGTAAACATAAAACAAGTGATAAAATAATTTGATTCTACCTATAAAGCCAAAAAATTATAAATTAAAATTAAAATAACTATAAAAGCAGCACAACTAAAATCAAACCACTAATGTAAACATAACATTTTTAATTCAAATAATTTTTACAAGTTTAATGTGATACTGATGATTATGACACTGATTATTTTGAGGATAATCCCAGATTACCAAGAAGTGGTATAAAGACTCCATTCTCAATTTTAACTACTATCAATGTGTGTGCCTCACTTGGCTTTGCTTTGAGCAATATTTCTCAAGCTTAGCAGCATATCAAACTAAAGCAGGGAACTTTCAAAAACACTAATGCCTGAACCTCAACCTTAAAGATTCTGTGTAATTGCTCTGGGATGTGGCCTGAGCATTGTAATGTCTTAAACCGCCACAGGTGAACTCAGTGTCAGTCAATGGTGTCCAGTCAAGGTTGGGAAGTGTGGGCTTATATGAATACATTGTTTATAAGTCAACTCTATTATTTTCTCGTTAGACTCTGGAGCTACTTGGAGCTAACAGGAGAGTAAACCAGATATAATGCAGAACTGAACATTTCATGGCAGTAATAGTTACACAAATAATCCAAAATGTGCTTACATTAATTACTTTTAACATTTTTCATCAAAAGGAAAACACAAGAAAAATTTTTTAAAGAGAAATTATTAATCTTCAAGAATATGTCTGAGGACAAATAAAGGTCTACAAATCCTCGTTTGAATAGTGTCTCATAATTACTTAGCCTTATGTAAGAATGAAATACAACCTACCTCATTGGTTCTCAACCATGGGTATGTACATTAAAATGTTCTAATAAGTTTTATTCTGTTTTGTTTTATTATTTTTTTATTGAAGGGTAATTGATATTGTTTTTAAACCTATCTCATGTCCCAGTTGAGAGGAACACAATCCCTGGAAATAAGAATAAAGCATCCACGCCTTTATGAGCTTTCCAGATGAGTCTTGTGTGCAGGCAGTGTTGAGAATCATTGGAACAGACTATTAATTGCAAAATACAGAAGCCAAATTAGAAATTTTAAGAAAACTGTAAATACAGTTTTTTCCTTTGTATAATTTTTAAATAACTTCTTTGTAAATAAGTTGTAAAGAAAATCTAATTGTTAGAGGCATAAGAAAATATTAATGCACTTTCATATTTAAGTGTTAATCTCATTTATTTTAAAATAAAAGAAACTAGAAGTTGATAGCTACATTTCACTTATCATTTACTGTCTTCTTAAGCCATTAGCATGGGGCAAAGTTGACTTGAACTCTTATTTAAAAGATTCTTTTTTTTAGGAGACAGAAATGGCAAAAAGATTGACAAATTATAAAAGACAAGAAGATTTCTATAAAGTTAAAATGTGGTGCAATGAAGTGGAAAGAAAATAACAATGTGCATTGTAAGGTTTGACTAAAATGATCTGCAAATTGCTTAGAAAGTTCAGAAAAAAGACTGGGATAATTTTAATGACATTTTATTCAGTAGCCATTTCCTGCAGTATTCTTAGTAATAACTGCACATATTCTATAGATACATGAATGGCAAAGGATAATGTCAAAACCTCCATAAATATCTGATGAATTCTTGTTTAATTTTATGAAGGCTTTCAGCAAAATCACATTGAAAAATTTACCTGTTCTTGTTTGAAGTCTAAGACATCTGGCATCGTATCTGAAATTCTTTGTATAAATGATTTTTTTTTTTGCAGAAAACATTCTATATCTCTAATACTGAAGAATTCTTTCCTTCAATGACACATTTATTACCTACTATGTGTCAGACCCTATGTTAAGAGCTGGGGAGTTGTATGGGTGGGTAAAATTTATTAACCTTTATGGTAGTTTGGGGGGAAATGGACAACACAGCCAGCAATTATAATTTAATGTGAGTACTATAAATACTATTGTTACTATTTATAATTATAGCAGCTAACAGCAAAGAGCACTTGCTATATACCAGACTCTGTTCTAAGCATTTTGTGTGTATTAACTCAGCTAATCACAGAACACAGGCTATTCCTGTAATGCAATGAGTGAATAGTTATCTAGCCTCTGTGACACCAGAGAAGACTTCCTGGAGAAGGTTGTGATTGAGCTGAATCTTAAAGCATAAATAAGGCCAAATCAACCAAAGATGTACTAGAGAGATAGTCTAACTAGAGAGAATAGCATTTGCAACTGTATGGATGCATGAGACAGCGCAACTTGTTCAAGGAACTACAAATAATTTCGTTTATTTGGAGCATTGGGTATGTGGAAGAGTGGTGGGAGGAAAGGATGGAAAAATTCAAGAATCATATCATGAGGAAGGTATATATCATTCTGATGAGGCTGAACTCTCTAGAAAGTGAAGGGGTGATATTGAATAATTTTAAGCATGGTATTAACATAATCAGAATATAGTACTTGTACTTTCGAATGACTAGTGTGGTGGTCATTCCAGTTAGTGGAGAATGGATTAGGAAGGAAAATGTTGGAATCAGGGAGTTAAGAGACTATTACAATAGTCAAGGCAGGAAATAATAGCCTGGGCTTAAAAAAATGGGGAGGGAATGGAGAAAGTTGCTAAAGTTGATAGCTATAAATAGGTAAAATAGGTAGGAAACAGTAATCAATTTTGTGATGAAAGAATATGATAGTTAATTTTATGTGTCAGTTTAGCTAGGCTGAGGTACCCAGATATTTGGTCAAACATTATTCTAGATGTTTCTGTGAAGGCATTTTTTAGAGAGATTAACATTTAAATTAACAGACTTTGAGTAAAGCAGGTTATTCTCCGTAACGTGGGTGAACCTCATTCAATCAATTGAAGGCCTTAATAATATAAAGACTGATTTCCACGGAAGATGAGAGAACTCTGCCAGCAGAAGGCCTTTGGACTTGAGTTGCAAGCCGTCCCTGGGTCTCCAGCCTGCTGCACCCCCTGCAGACGTTGAACTTCCCAAGATGCCACAATCATGTGAGCCAATTCCTTAAAATAAATCTCTCTATATATTATAGACCTTGTTGGTTCTGTTTCTCTGGAGAACCTGACTAATACAGAGGGAAGGTGAACAGGAAGAGTCTAGGATTATTCCTTCATTGGATGGTTGGTGGAGCCATTCCCAGAGATTGGAAACACAGGAGTGATGACTTAGGAGGATATAAAGAGTGGAGTTCAGACATATTTAATATGAGGTGTCTTAATATGAAGGCAGATACAAATGGAGAGGATAAGTAGATACTTTTATGAGGCTGAAAATCAGGCAAGAAGTCTGGCTAGATATTTCACTCTATAGTTGAGAAAAAACATGTTCAGGAAAACAACAACAGCAATAACATAGACATAAAGCAAGAATAGAAGCCAGAGACAAGAGGACAAGGAGACTGACAAGAACCTTTTAGAGCAGAAAATAAAAAACTAGAACAGAGTGGTCTCACAGAAGTTAAGAGAAGAGAGAATCTTAAGAAAGGATGAGCCAAGTGCTATTGAACTATTTAATTTTGAAATTAGGAGAAAATCAGTCACCTTAGGATGCAGAGTCTTCTAGAGCTATAAACTTAAGATTATAAAAAGCCAAATAGCACTTAATACAATATTTTTAAGAAAAGCAAATCACATTTTTAGTCATCACATAACAATATTTGTAATGAAATTAAGAGAGAAAGTTTCATTTACCATATTTATATAGATTTTATCTGTGGAACAACTTTGAGGCTGAGAGAGTTCAGAAAACATGACAACCTTCCCCTTGGCAAGTGGCAGATCCAGAATTTGAACTTGGATGTCTGGTGCTCCATAATGGGGTCACAATATTTCACTGACTTCCAGAACTGTAAAAGCAAGACAAGAAGTCATATATAACAACAGCGGAAAAGAAGGAGAGGAAGTGACAGAGGGAAACAGACAATGTGAAAAATCTTAGACAAAAATCCTTTACTTGTTTATAAGAGAAGAAAAAATAGGAAGGTATTAGACTGGAGGAGAAACAGGTTTATAGTGGGCAACTTCTGAACAATAGGACCGAAGGATTCCATAATGGTCAGTATTAGAGAACATGTCCAAATATTTTTCAAAATTTAACAACATAGAAAATGTACCAATCAATTGTTCTTTTAAAATATTATATAAATGATTTATTTGATACATTGGTTGATCTTTTACTATTAATATTCAGAGCACACAGTGATAAATTGAAAATAAGATCTTAAGAGTGTGCAAACTTTGATATAAAAGGACTGCATGAGACAAAATAATTGATGCCTAAAAATCTTCTAATTGCATATTCCTAACAAAAAAATTGTGTGCTACTTATAAACCAAGATTACTCTACATGGCAAGGTTATCACTCAGAATGGAAGGAGAAATAAAGAGTTTCCCTTTTAAGAAAAATTTAGAGGAGTTTATCACTGAGAAACCAGTGTTAGAAAATGCTGAAGAGACTTATTTAAGTGGGAAAGAGAAGACTACAAATGAGAATAAGAAAATTACCAAAAAAAGCAATAAAATCTCTGGTAAATGCAAAAGTACATTAAAGGTAGCAGTTCAACCACCTATGAAGATAATATGAAGGTCAAAAGACAAAAGCACTAAAATTACCCATTTCCAGGATAAGCGGGTAACAGATACACACACAAAAAAAGGAGGTTAGATATGTATAAAAAACATAAAATGGGGGAGGAGAGGAGTAAAATAGTAGAGTTTTAAGCAAGAGGTCAAACTATAGAGACCACCAGCTTAATATAGATTGCTATATAGGTACGTTATTCTATATGAACCTCAAAGTAATCACAAAACAGAAACCTATGATAAATACACAGAAATTAAGAGAAAGGAACCCAAACATAATACTAAAGAAAACCATCAAAGCACAAGGGAAGAGAGCAAGTTAAGAAGAAAGGAAGAAAGAAGAACTACTAAATCACCCAGAAAAAAATTAACAAAATGGCAATAACCACATTCTTATCAATAGCTACTTTGAACATCAATGGACTAAATGCTCCAATCAAAATGCATAGGGTGGCTGATAGGATAAAAAATAAACACCATGTGTATGCTGCATACAAGAGATCCACTTCAGACCTAAAGACACTCACAAACTGAGGTGAAGATATGGAAAAAGATGCTCCACGCAAATGGCAAAGGAAAGAAAGCAGAGGAAGCAATACTTATATAAAAGAAAATAGACTTTAAACCAAAATCTGTAACAAGAGACAAAGAAGGGCACTACATAATGATAAAGAGAACAACCCAACAAGAGGATATAGCAGGTTGTAAATATCTATGCACCCAACATAGGAGCAACTAAATATATAAAGCAATTATTAACAGACATAAAAGGACAAATAGATAGTAAAGCAATAATAGTAGGGGACTTTAACACTCCACTTACAATGGATAGATCATCCAAATAGAAGATCAATTAGGAAATATCAGCCTTAAATAACACATTAGACAAAATGGACATAGTAGATAGAGAACGTTCTATCCAAAAACCACAGAATGCACATTCTTTTCAAATGCACTTGGAACATTCTCCAACTGATCATGTATTAGGCCACAAAACAAGTCTCAATAAATTTAAGAAGACTGAAATAATACCAAGCATCTTTTCTGAGCACAACATTATGAAACTAGAAATCAACTATAGGGAGAAAATCAGAAAACCCACAAATATGTGGAAATTAAACAAAATGCTGCTGAACAATTATTGGGTCAATGAAGAAATCAAAGGAGAAATTAAAAAGTACCAAGAGAAAAATGAAAATGAAAATACAACATGCCATAATTTATGAGATACAGCAAAAGCGGTTCTAAGAGGGAAGTTTATAGCAATACAGGCCTACCTCAGTGAACAAGAAAAATCTCAACTAAACAACTGTGCACCTAAGGGAACTGGAAAAAGAAGAGCAACAAAGCCCAAAATCAGTAGAAGGAAGGAAATGATAAAAACCAGAACAGAAATAAATGAAATAGAGACTAATAAACCAATAGAATAAAAATCAATGAAACCAAGAGCTGGTTCTTTGAAAAGACAAATGAAATTTACAAACCTTTAGCTATACTCACCAAGGAAAAAAGAGAGAAGGCTCAAATAAATAAAATCAGAAATGAAAGGAGAGAAATTACAATGGACACCTCAGAAATTCAAAAGATTGTAGGAGAACACTACAAAAAACTGTACTTCAACACATTAAATACTCCAGAAGAAGTGTAAAAATTTTTAGAATCATACAGTCTTCCAAAACTGAATGAAGAAGAAATAGAGAATTTTAATAGACCAATTACCAGTAACCAACAGTAATCAAGAACCTCCCCCAAAATAAAAGTCCAGGACCAGATGGCTTCCTGGTCAATTCTACCAAACATTCAAAGACTTAATACCTATCCTTTTCAGACTCTTCCAAAAAATTGAAGAGGAGGGGAGGCTTCCTAACTCATTCTCTGAAGCCAACGTTATCCTGATACCAAAACCAGACAAGGATAACACAAAAAAATAAAATTACAGGCCATTATCACTGATGAACATCAATGCAAAATCCTCCACAAAAGAATACTAGCAAATAGAATACAACAATATGTTAGAAAGATAATACACCATGATCAGGTGGGATTTATTCTAGGGATGCAGGGATGGTTAAACATTTGAAAATCAGTCAATGTGATACACCACACAAACAAAATGAAGAATAAAAATCGCATTCTCATCTCAACAGATGCAGAGAAAGCATTTGACAAGATACAGCATCCATTTATGATAAAAACTCTGAATAAAATGGATATATAAGGAAAGTATCTCAACATAATAAAGGCCATATATGACAAACCCACAGCTAATATCATTCTCAATGGAGAAAAACTGAGAGCTATCCCTCTAAGAACAGGAACAGGACAAGGATGTCCACTGTCACCACTCTTATTTAGCATAGTATTGGAAATCTTAGCCAGAGCAATCAGGCAAGAAAAAGAAATAAAAGGGATACAATTTGGAAAGGAAGAAGCAAAACTGTCACTATTTGTAGATGACATGATTTTATATATAGAAAACCCTAAAGAATCCACCAAAAAGCTTTTTGAAATAATAAATGAATACAGTAAATTTGCAGGATACAAAATCAACATACAAAAATCAGTTGTGTTTCTATACACTAACAATAGGTAGCAGGAAGAGAAAATAAGACTATAATCTCATTACAACTGCAACAAAAAGGATAAAATACATAGGAATGAATTTAACAAAAGTGGTGAAAGATCTGTACACAGAAGACTATCAAACATTGTTGAAAGAAACTGAAGAAGAGACAAAGAAATGGAAAGATATTCCATGTTCTTGGATTGGCAGAATTAACATAGTTAAAATGTTCATACTTCCTAAAGCAATCTACAGATTCAATACAATCCCTATCAAGTTCCAACAACATTTTTCACGGAAATAGAACAAATAACCCTAAAATTTATGTGGAACAACGAAAGACCCCAAATAGCCAAAGGATTCCTGAGAAAAAAGAACAAAGCTGGAGGTATCACACTCCCTGATTTCAAAATATACTGCAAAGCCATAGTAAGCAAAATAGCATGATACTGGCACAAAAACAGACACAGATCAATGGACCAGAATCGAGAACCCAAGAATAAATCCACACATCTACGGACAGCTAATTTTGAACGAGGGAGCCAAGAACATAGGAAAGTTTCTTCAATAAATGATGTTGGGAAAACTGGACAGTCACCAGCAAAACAATGAAAGTAGACCATTATCTTATACCATACACAAAAATTAACTCAAAATGGATTAAAGACTTGAATGTAAGAACTGAAACCATGAAACTTCTAGAAGAAAACATAGGCAGGACTTCTTCGACTTCAGTCTTAGCAGCATATTTTCAAGTGCCACATCCAACCAGGCAAGTGAAACAATAGAAAAAATAAACAAATGGGACTGCATCAAACTAAACAGCTTCTGCACAGCAAAGGAAACTATCAAGAAAATGAAAAGATGGCTTAACAATTGGGAAAAGGTATTTGCAATCCATATATCTGATAAAGGGTTAATATCTTAAATATATGAAGAACTCATATCTCAAAAACAAGAAAACTAACAATCCAATTAAAAAATGGGCAAAAGTTCTGAATAGACATTTCTCCAAAGAAGATGTGCACATGGCCAACAGGCACATAAAAAGATGTTCAACATCATTAGCTTTCAAGGAAATGCAAATCAAAACTACAATGTGATATTACCTCACTCTGGTCAGGATGCCTATAATTAACAAGTTAGGAAACGACAAGTGTTGGAGAGGATGTGGAGAGAAAAGTACTCTCATTCACTGCTGGTGGGAGTGCAAACTAGTTCAGCCACTATGGAAAACAGTATGGAGATTTCTCAAAAAATTAAGAATAGAAATACCATATAATCCAGAGATTCTGCTGCTGTTATCCAAAGAACGTGAAAACATGAATGTGTAAAGATATGTTTACCCCTATATTCATTGCAGCATGATTCACAATATTCAAGACTTGGAAGCAACCTAGGTGCCCATCAATTGATGAATGGATAAAGAAGATGTGGTATATATACACAATGGAATACTACTCAGTCATAAAAAAAGATGAAGTCTGGCCATTTGTGACAACATGGATGGACCTTGAGGGTATTATGCTGAGCAAAATAAATTAGAGGAAGAAAGTCAAATACTATATGATCTCACTCATAAGTAGAAGACAAAAACAACAACAAACAATCACATAGAGACAGAGATTGGATTAGTGGTTACCAGAGGGGATGGGGGAAGGGAGGAGGGCAAAAGTGTGATAATGCACATGTGTGTGGTGATGGATTGTAATTAGTCTTTGGGTGGTGAACATGATGTAATCTAAACAGGAATCAAAATATAATGATGTACACCTGAAATTTATATATTGTTATAAACCAATGTTACTGCAATAAAATAAATAAATAAACAAACCACTTTGAAATTAAAAAAATAAATTATTTTGTAAAAGTATAGAATATCTTAATGCAAGTATTTTATTCATTATTCCTTTAAGAAACTTTCAGAATGTATGAGGGATGAGAACACAGAGTTTTTGGTCTGTATTTTCCCACTCCCTTCTCTGTATCATATACTCCCATTGTTTGTATGTACCAACATATTAACAACTGTGTACCAACCCCAGTCCATTTTGTCAACATAATCACCTAGTGGTTATATGCATCATTTCATTTTACTTTTAGAGAATTAGTATATTTTCCAATTTTAGAAAAATTTGTCCAAATCTTAGATCTTAACCTACTTATATGTAAACATAATTGAATGAATTTGTAAAGTCTCTTTTGCTACTCAGGTTGTTTTTAATTATTTATCATTTTTATTATTTTACTTTACTAAATAAATGATATGTTATAGCTATTTTTAAGCCTAACTTCCATTAGTAATTTTAATTTTGTGGCTATTACAGCATTCTTAGACCTTTCCATAATTGTTGAATGGTTAGTTAAGTAATCCAGAAAGGTGGGAGAGAAAACAGGAATGTGTGAACTTTAATTAAATTTTTAAAATGAATATTTTTTGTTACCTGGATGTTGTCCTATATAATTAAATATTTTAGCCAAAATTCAAAATATTTCTCAGTGCAAGTCTATTTTTCCCCAATTCTCATAAAGTCATTCCAATAATTTAGTCCTTTCAAGGAAACATGTTGTATATCTCCTTTTGTGAAAGTCATTTAAATTGTGTGTGTATGTGTGTAATTTAAATTTTAAGTTATATAGATTTTATAACCTCTATATGAATAAGAACATATTTACAAATGAAAACTTTTCTCACTATATATCTGTATCTAGCACATATTGCTTAAATTTGACAAAATTAAACTCTGAAGTACTTGTTTTGTAATTATACCTCAATCTGTGCACAACATTTACTGATATACAAAAATTATAGGTTTCTAGGTTATGGGAGTGGATCATTGATTACACAAAACAAGATGGAAAATGAGTGGAAGTAATTTATTTTACAGGTAATTGTGAAGTACATTTTTCAAGTACTTTTTTCTTTAAAATTGCTATATAATGTGGTAGATTTAGTAATTTATTACTTTGTTTTGATAACAACCAACATTTTCAATATAAACACTTCAGAAAATCATCCTTATTGGAGTAAACAGATACTGCATTTTATTTCTGAACAGCTTTCTCTGCTTCAACAAGAAAGACAACAGGCATTGCACACCGTTTCCCAGCATTAAAAATTGTAAAGTAGGGGCTAGCCCAGTAGTGTAGTGGTTAAGTTGCATGCTCCACTTTGGTTGCCTGGGGTTCATAGGTTCGGATCCTGGGCACGGACATACACACATTAAGACGTGCTGTGGTGGCATCCCACATCCAAAAAAATAGAGGAAGATGGGCACAGATGTTAGCTCAGGGACAATCTTCCTTACCAAAAATAATAATAATAATAATAAAGTAAAATTTCTCCTTTCAGGCTTATGTAGAAAACAAGGAGCTTTTCTTTTAATATGAGAATCCTATGCTTAGTTCTTTAGTTCTCAAATCACCAGATGTTTTATGACAAAGCTCTTCAGAGGTTCTTAGTTTTCTATCGATTTCCTCTTAGTATCTAACACTCATGCTACCTGGATTTTTTCTCATGGAAATCCCAAATACCTGAATGTCTTCTTCTCTGAATATATTTCACAACCGTTTTTATGGTAAATCCAAATTTACTTTGCTTAATGTATTTATCTATCCATAAAAGTCTTCCAAGGATTTGGTTCTAAAAGCGGTCTTATTTTCTTCCTCACTGACTCAGATTTTAAGTGAATAGCGTATTACTCATGCCTTGAAGAGAATGCTCTTTACTTTTTCGTTAGAGGGAAAGAAATATTTCTCCTTTTCTAAATTCTTGATTTCAATTTAAGGCACTTTTTGGGGAGGAGTTTATACTAACCACTCCTTTCCATATGCTTCAGGGTTTCACAGAAAAGCCATAGCAACTGGGAGACTCCAATGTACACGCTGTCACCTGCCTAGTGGCTTAGAATTTTTAACAGGATTAATTTTAGAGGAATATTAATCTATTGAGCTTTAATAAATTTTTGACACACAATTTGATACTTGCAAATAAAATTTGAAATGACTGTAACTTTTAAAAAGTCTTTATGGAATTTCACCTTTTGTGGGTTTTCAAAAAATTGTGCTTTTAAATTTAGGGAAATAAAATTTAATAAAACCACACCAGAAGGAGAAAACTTAATGTTATTATAATGCCTCTAGAGGGCAGTATTCAATTATTTGAGGCTATAACACAGAATTTTCTTGTGCAAGTCACTCAATAATTGAAGAGGTGACAGTGCAATTGGAAGAGGATAGTATTCGTTTTGTAATCTCATTCATGGATGCAAATGCCTGTGAAATCCAAGTCTTCACACTTGAATCAACAAGTGTTGTGGGGAGGTGGTTTTTTAACTCATCTTATCTGCTCTCTGGAGAAAGAGCTTGCTTTTTCCCATTAGAGTCTATGGCCGTTATTGGCATACTCAAAATATGGAAACCTTAGAATGTGAAAATAAGGGCACTTGTTTTCCAATAAGGATTTTTTCCATGCAAGTCACTATAAGAACCATAGTTTGGGTCAGATCATAGTATTTTCAAGTATGTAGTTTGAATTATTGATTTACGAAAATAAAAATGATTTAAATAAATTAATAATTATTTTAATAGTCTTTTCCAAGTTGTATCAGAGGCAAGTATAGTTTTTATCTTATGAAGATTCTCTCTCTCCATATATATATATATATACATGTACATTAAGACATATTTACTTACCTATTCAAGCTAATATTTACTGCCTGTTCAAAAATTTGCTGCATATATATACACAGACGTATAAATATATAGAGAGAAAGAAAGAGAGAGGGAGAGAGAAAGAGAGATCTAGAGATCTAGATAGCTAGATATAGATATATACAATATTTCAGGTTATTTCTTAGTGCTCCTATGAATGAAAAAACAAGCAAATATAAAGGATAATGAAATCCTTACTGGCTGCTGTCACCTCACTTCAGCCTTTTTCACGCAGAAACCCTGCTCCATCCCTCAAGCACAGGAGATATTCCTGAGACCGCGGAGAATTGCTTGGTCTGCTCAAGTAGGGAACTGTAATCTACAGTTTCTCATTTCAGGTCTTTTCTTTGTAGAGGTATCTTTCCAAAGTTATAAAGTCAATTTGATTTTTCTTGAATAATCATGTCACACCCTGAGGCGATGAAAGAAGATTCGAGGCCCCAGCTGCTTTCCCGTACTCAAAACTGGTTGAAAGCGGGAAGGTTTGTTCTTCTTCTTGTTGATATGAAAGGTAGGCTCGGCATGACTGCTTTCCTTGTTCTTTGGGCATTCTCTTTGAGAGTGTAGAATATATTTTCTTTTATAGAATATGCTCCCAAACTGAATACAGAATCTGAAGGATGGTTTTGCATTTCTTCCAATATTTTTTGTGAAGGAAATATTAAACATGCCCTTTAAATTTGTCGAAGTCATGCTTAATTTAAAATTAAGTACATAAGGAAATGTAGATTTGGGTTAAAAAAATTTATTTAAGATAATGTATATAGCTCATATATCTTAGTAATCTGCATTTATACAGTATTGTGAATATTTTACGAAATCGTTACAGTATCTATGTGAAAGGTACAAAGTATTATTCCTGCTTTAAAAGTGGGAGCTCTAAAAATAGAGTCAAAAGTGACTTCTATAAGGTTATACATAGATCAGCATTGGCATAGGGAAGAAAAAAGTTTTCTGATTCCTGCCTAAAATTTCTTATTACAAAGAAATCCTTTCTACATCAGAAAACATACATCTTCTGAAAGTAAAGAGGAAACAGCCCATTTGCTTCCAACTTTCTCGAAGCATCAGGACCTCCTCAGAGGCAGATTTCTAGTCTGTCCTCCAGCACCACACAGCTGTCCTCTACTCCCATGTTGGCCAGTGGTGCAGATGCATGGAACTACAAATGTTGTTCCTCCTCTTAAGTCCAAAAGAATAATGAACTGTTAGTTTTGCCTCAGAATAATCTATGCATGTACTGTGGACACACAAGACTGATAAACAAACTTATGGCTCTTCTGCTATTTCTAGTACACATGAACATTACAGGAATGTCCCTGAATTGGAACATATGTTCAAATCTCTCACCAGCTCTCATGGCATAGAGGATAACATAATGCACATTGGTTCAAGCAAGAGACATTCACACCTAGTAGGAATGACCCTGGCCTCTTAAGTGGTTCTGCTCATTGCACAACCCCGTGCACAGTCTAGTTTGTGAAACCCTTAGAGGTAGCATGGCTCGTGGAATGCACTGAGTTCAAGCAATAACTCCAAGCTTTGAGTTAGCAGGCCAAAATCCTTATACTCATTTACTGAACCATTTCTCAAGTCCCAGGTTATATCTTCTTACTCTAATACATCCCACCTTCTGCTACTGCTGCTCCTTAAATTGTGTCCAAACTAAACATCCAAACCCTCTGATAAACTTGCCCAATTTGACTTACCTATTGAAGTAAATTTCCTTCTACCCTACAATGTTTACACTCTACACAAACCAGATCATGTATATGCCCAAAACTTTCATCATGCTTTATTCATCTCAACTCACACTTTCTGTCCCCTGGGTATCAATGGCCTCTTGACCGTCAGTACTTGGATGCCCCACAGACGAGAAAAACTCACCTTATCCAGAGTATAATTCATCATCTCCACACATGAACATTTTTCCTCCTGTGCTTCCAGTCCAAGGGAAGAGCACCACAATCCGCTAGGTTGCTCAAACCTGAAACTGCCACTTCCCTCATCCATAACTTCTTATTATTTCTGAAGTCCTAAATATTTCTTGAATCCATATACTTTTATCCTCTTTCTTAGTGTACACCACCATCATCTCTTGTGTAGATTACTCCAGCATTCCTCATGATGTAACCAAAGTGGTTAAAACAATCATTTCTTCACTTAAAATTCTTAAATGACTTCCTTTTGCTTTCAGGATAAGTCCATATCCTTAACATGGCCTGTATAAGATGCTGTATTATCTGCACTTTGCTTATGGATCCAACCACAATCCAGGCTCTAGCAAGACTGGCACCATTGTTGAAAAATTATATTATTTATTAATATTTTACAGGAAAAAAATTGTCACCATGATTTTTAAGTGTGAGGGAAATTAATGGTTCTGAATTGTGATAATCAAGTATGCTCAGTTTGTCAAACACACTTGCCTTATCTTATGTTTCCACACATTTGGTCAGACTCTTGTGTCCATGTGGATCGCTTATCTTGAGCACACCCTCACTCCAAGACACCCTGCTGGCAAACTGTTACTCATATTATATTTAGCTTAGAAATTAATTCTTATAGGATGGTTTGGTTATAAGATAGGAACCTAGGGTCCTACCTGTGTGTGCTCCTAGCGTCCTACATTTCCTTCCCTACATTATGATATCATGATTTTCTGCTTTAACACTAGTCACTAGACTCTAAGCTCCATCAGGGCAGGGACTGTGTCTCACTTTTTCAGTCTTGTGTCCCCAGTTCTGGGCACAATGCTTGGAGCCATTAGGTACTCAATTAACATTACGTAAGTGACTGACTGTAACAAATATGGCTTATTGTTCTAAGCTTTATGTTATACCGTTTCCTTATTGAGAAAGCCCACGCTTCTGTTCATATTTCTCGTATTAAATATTTTTATACTTTGAAACAATCTCAGATGTATAGAAAAGTTGCAAGAAGAATATTTTTTTTCTAAATTATCTGAGGCTAAGTTGCCAACTTGATGCCTCATGACTCCTAATGCTTTAATATGTATTTTCTAAAACCAAGGACAGTCTCCTACATAAGCACAAGGCAACCTTAGAAATCATGAAATAGCGATACATTTCTACTATCTGATTTTCCAACTACTTTCAGTTTTTTCTCAATGTACCAGTGTGTCCTGACCCACATATGGAAATGATAGTTCTGACAGCAGGAAGGAACACAGGTCTCTATTAACATCTTTGGGCAGCTGAATTAACTGACCCTGGAGCTGCCTTAACTCACGACTTTTTCTGATGTTCATGATCATTTCTATGTTGTTTGAGCTACTTTGAATTGGATTTTTTGTTACTTGCAAATAAAGGCAGCCTAATTGTTAAGTGATATTTATACAGTTGTGTGCTATTATTTCATGAATGTTGGTTTTCTATTTTCCTTCAAAATTTAAATTCCTGAAAATATAAGGATCATAATTCAGAATCATTTTATATATTTCCTGGCATCAGGCAAAGTATTTGGCACATAATTATTATTCAATAAATATCTATTCATTAATCACATGCTTCCTAACTTTGTTAGAAGTATTCATCTTTGTCTTTAAATTTAAAAGGCAACTATTTTATGTACTTCCATTATTATTAAAGAATTACTAAGAAACAAGGTGATCCAACCATGTCATTTTAAGAGCAGAAATTTGTTTCTTAGATGGCCTTATTGCAAATTTTCTTTTCTTTTCTTTTCCTTTAGCATAGAAGCTTTATATTTGAAAAAGACCATACAGATGATCTAGTTCAACTCCCTTTGAGAGACTTAGATTTCATGACCCAGTAATGAATGACAGGTCTGATAGACTTTCATCAATCTATAGTTTGCCTTTCAAAACAGTCCTATATACATTCGTCTGAAATATTTGCAGCACATATAGGCTTGACTACATCATACTTTTGACTTATTCTTTGGATCAAGCACAAAACATTGTCTGAGAAATATCTACATATATTTACCATTTTGACTCATCTTTCAACATTTTTTGCTTCCATTACTATTCTACAATCCCCCGTATTGTAATGCATTATCTAGAAAAGTCTCTTACCTTCCTCCCACATGCAGTCATGTTGCTCCCACCATAGAGTCTGTTGTCTATGAAATATCAGAGGCAGAATTGTGTAGTTCTTAAGAGCATGTGCTCTGGAGCCACACTGCCTGGGTTAGAAACCCTGCCTCTGCACTTGCTAGCTGTGGGAACTTGTTTCCTCATATGCAAGGCAAGGAGAAGAGTAGTACTGGCTCTCTAGGATGTTTGTAAGGATTAAGCTATTTAAAACATGTAAAGCTGAAGCGACATCATAACGAGTTTATATATTATTTATATTATAATGACTGGTACAAATTGTCAATTTACAAACAAAACAAAAGAACATTCTTAAAATACTATGTCTAAAGAAAGCTGCGCATGATTTCAGAACAATCTATACTCTGATATGCTGTGCTCTGTTCTAACAAATCTGCACTGTTTTTAATCCATGTTTGTCATTTGTAAATTCTCTGTAATTTCTTAAGACATTTTAAAACAAAATGCATCCATTTTTGTATTCAATATATTTCCAAAATCCTTAAAGGCCAGCTGCCTTTGAGTCACAAAAAACAAAGTCAGTAGTAAGGATGCTATATCTTTACACTTTTAAATGTCTAATGACCTTCACGATAAAGTACTAAAAAGAATTCTAGAAAAAAATATAGACAACATATAGTGGTTGATAGAAGATGGCATAAATCTACTTTTTACTGATTTTCTTAAAGTTATGTTTAATTTCATGACTGGCTCCAGTGTGCAGCTGCTTCTTAAAGGTTCCTTCAGGCAGCCCTCATGGAGGGGGACATAACTAGGAGCAGTTGATATGGAATGAATAGTTGAACAAAGAAGAACTGGCCATGGGATCAAACTGAAAATAAAGAATAAGGTTACAGCTTTGGTAGGATTAAAACATGAAATAATGATAATGTCAGGAATAACGTTTTACAGTTTCCAAACTGCTTCGCGTACACGATTACTGCTGATGTGTCGCAGGGACGAATTTCCTAATCACTCAGTGCCTACCCTGGGTTTGTGCCCTTTTGGACTATTGAAAGGACAAATTTGTTTCTTTTCCAATATTTTAGTTTTACTTCTCCTTACTTCAAATGTACACTTATGCATGCACTTAAAAATACTTTTATGTTATCTTTTGTATCATACAATTCTGAATAACTGCAAGAAAGTCTCTCCATCTATATACTCTCCATACAGAAATTCCATATCCCTTCCTGAGACCCCTGGGTGTGTGAGCGAGTGTTGGTGAGTGGTCTGGAGCTGGGGGCTGCTACAAAGCGTCTGTCTTAATCACCTGCTGAGCTAGTCTGGTGAGTTAAGAAGTAGGGTGGCAGGGACAGCGATAAGTGATAGAAGGAAGAAGAGCATACATTTCTTGCTCACATTTTTCTCCAATAGGCAACTCAATCCTTTTGTGTTAACAAGCTCTTGTGGGAATATAAGTAACCATCCGGAAGGCCGGAACTATGGATCATTCATTTTTTATCCTTTGTCTAAATCATGTCAACAGCTAGCAGAGACTAGGGATGATGTTATATATGAAAGGGAGGGGAAAAAAAGCCTGGTATGTAGGAACAGCAGAGAAAAAGAGGAAAAGGAAAGGTGAACTGTTGCCAGGGCTGGTTGGCACCAATTACTAGAAGCACTGTTCGCTTATAGATTCCTTCCTAACTCCTTCTTTGTCATCTTTCTTTCACTTGGGCTTTTGAGAAGACACCTCTGGTAACTGTGAAGATCCTTCTTTATTTAACATCAGGCTTTCACTGGATGCATGTTGGGGAAGGGGTGTTTCTCCAGGTGGTCAGGGAGTAGCTCCCATCTGTTTCTCAACCATCTTTTCCTTCAAATGAAACTCAGATTGACCCTGATAGGTGTATATGGCAGAGCGACAAAAAGATAGGAGGCAAGATTTGTCTCATCCTTTAATTCATTCTATGGTACCAAAAAGGCGAGTAGGGGTCATAGAGTTAGGCCTTCTACATGCAATGTCTCCCCTTCAGATCCTTATCAGTGTTTCTCAAATCTCCATGCTCTACTTTGCATCTACACACCATACACACACACACACACACCATTCTTCTCTAAGACCGTTTCTAATCTCTAATTTTGCCAGTGCCTCCTTGCATTAGAAATATGCCTGTGTATCTTGTGATCACCAATGTGATAGGCTTAAGTCACATGCTTTTTCTCCTCTTTTTTGTGAACTCTCATTCTGTCAGAGGTAAGATACAGAGTGGACAGTCTAGCAGCAGCTGTGGCAAATTCTGCAAGAAGTACTTAAAAGCCAGAACACTTACCATAGTAGTCAGCATAGTCTGGTCTCATGAAGAAAGTGCATACCTTCTATCAATGTGACTTGGACCCTACTCTTTGAAAATAACAACTCAATGTTATTTCACAGTGGAGTATTTTACTAATTTCTAAGCCGGTTTATTAAAAGTAGGCTTCCATATAGGCTGAGAACTTTGAGCCATTGAGAATAGGTGGTATCAGCAGCTTCAAATAGAATCTTACTCCCAACTTTATCTCCCAAGAAAAATGAATCACTTTCAGTTCATCCCATTAAACATGGTGGGAAAGGGGCACTCTAGCTTTCTCACAACATAATCTGAAGGCTGACTTAATCTCTTCATGTTAACTTTCCTGATAATTTGAAAGATTTTGTATCATATATAAGAATGACAAGAACTTAGTAGATGTTCAAAATATATATATTGAATTGAATAGAGATAAGATTGGCAATTTTTACTTTATTAATTGTCTCCAGTATTTGTCAAATAAGGCTCTTCATCCATTCAGCAAGTGACTATGGAAGGCCTACTATGTGCCAGACACTGTTTTAGAGTACTGTTTCTAATCTTTTCCTCCTTTCTCTGCAAAATTTATGTGCATAACAGAACCTTAGTTACATCTCATCACATGTGATGATTTTCAAAAGAATCCGAGGGAGAAATCATCTCTTAGACAACTTGTGTTGGAATGGCTAGTAGCAGAGAGCCCTGTGCAGGTGGAGAAGCTCTTGACCCCATTCCTATACTTCGCTCTGACATCCCAGGTGTTCTTGACCCTGCACCTTCCCTTCTTAAATGTCAGTAGCTAGGAGAAGAACATACCCTACCAAGGAACTTGAATTTGACTAACATGTAGTATAATATATTTTATAATTGACTGTAATTTTTATAATCATAAGGTTTCAATTCCTTTTAATGCAACTTTATGTTTAAAGGAGCTTACAATTTTTTCTATGAGGTACCTTTTTTCTTTTAATCGTGAAATTCTACTGTGCATAAATAGATACTTTAAAATGGAAAGAAAAGAAAAATCTCTTTTCTGTTTTTTTACATTATGTTTGTTAAAAGGCTTTTCTGTCAGCTTATCTTATGACAATATACTCAAAATTAAATTATTTGTCAAAGTACATTGGTGGAACATTTGGGAAACAGATACCACAATTTCAAAAATTACGTTTCTTCTTTATTCATTTTTCTCAACACAACGGGAGTAGAAAGTGATTGTGCCATTAAAATCCTCTCTGGATAGTAGATTCATGGAAGATATGAATAGATGCAGACAGTATAGACCTGTGCTCTGAGATGCAATTGTGTTTTCACTTATTTTTAAAAAAATATTTTATATATTCAAATATTAAGAAGTAATGCAAAAATCAATATGGCGCAAAAAGTAAAAGGTAACAGATATGCATATCAAACCATCATTTAAAAATGAAAAAATAAATGCTTTTGTAGTAAGACCAAGATGGCCTTAGCATTCCTCTCAGCTTATCTAAACTTTAGACAGGCTTCCTCCTGACTCTAGGCTCCTGACCTCCCTTTTCTTAGATCATTTACTTTAGGAAATTTGTAATTATAAGTTCTTTCTCTGCCCCTTTGAGATGTAAATCTTTCAAAAATCTTCTTGCCAGCTTTACAATCCAGGAATATCTTTCTCAAAGTCCAGGGAACCACCCCTTTGAGTATCTCATCAAGGGGGAAAACACCTCTATTTCCCAGTCTCTGTAGAGGGTAGGAGCCTAACTTCCGTGGGACACTTTGCTCTGAGTTGTAAAACTACCTCTTGTCAGGAAGATATAAGAAAGTTTAATTTTCCTTTGAGTAAGGCCAATTAGCAAACACAGGGGACCTTTGATTCCCCCAACCTAGCTCTTAAACACTCTTCATCTCTTTTTTTCAGTGGAATTGAGCTCAGACTGAGTTCTAGCCTCTTTCCCCTATTGGAATAATCTTCAATTAAGTCTTCTTTGCCTGTTTAACTTTGTCTGGTGCAATTTTTGCTTTGACAAACGTGTTATATGATAGTTTATGCTACAAATGAGGTAAGTGATTCATAAATATATACAATATTCTACTAAGTAAAATAACATTTTGTTTCTTAGATACTATTAATGAGTCATGTACTACACTGCTTCTGTAGCAATTATGCTTTATGTAATGAGTTCAAATTAAAAGAATTCTCTATCTAAATTTATCATAAATATATCATTTTGTGATTTGTGGGGGTACATGGGTTTGTGTTTGTTCTTTTAGATACATCTGTTTGTCTGCAGAGAAAACACAAAAGACATCTCCTATTCATTTAGCTCATCAGTGAATAAGGCGAGAGATGTTGTATTTGAACTTTAAATTTCTCATGCAGAGAATCCAATAAATTCTTCCACAGATTCCCTTTGGCATCTGAGTAAATTTCTAGCGCCCTTTAAATTTTTATGGCTGTTTCTCCTCCTCTCTTATCCCAGAGGCAATGTTTCACTACTTTCACAATATCGCTATGCCTTTACTTGCTGATGCCTTCCCCTAATGTTGAATTAACACATAGCTTCTAGACCCTGCTGGTTTTCCCTCGACTGTGTCTTTCTGACCCCTCCTCTTTTTTTTTTTAAACACTCTGTCATTGTCCTTAGTGCATAAACCATAAGATTTTCTTAGTATTCTGAACTATTAACCTAAAAACATCCAAATCTAAGTTGCCATGTGCATTTATATCTATGTATATATATTTATGTTCATATTAATATTTACATGCATAGACGCATTAAATTTTGTGCAGGGTTACATAAGAAAACAATAACAAAATGGACCTTTATATTAGGAGGGGTTCTGGTTTAGAATTAAACCTTAAAGATTTAGAGCTTATTATATAAGAAGCTTATACGTCACTAATTTTGTTTTCTCAAATTTGATGAGCAAGAAAAATGTTGGATATTTTTCATTAGTTTTAATTCTTTAAAAAGCTATGTGTTGTGAATATTCCTGAAAAATATCAAGGTCAAGCAACAACAAAGAATAGGAAAAAATTATATTCAGTTGAACATATTCATTTGACAATTCATAACAAATAAAGTGAATATTAATCCAGTAGATATATATTTATATGTACTATATCATCACATAAAACTTGAACCAATGAAGCAGGAATAGTCTTTTAAGTGTAAGATATAGAAGCTGGTTGAATTCATATAAATTGGGTTGGAGTGCACCTTATCAGTTCTTCAGTTTTAACGATGATTATGGATCACCCATCATTGATTTTGTCATGGTGGTGGGTAGTGATGTTGAAGGAAATTGAAATGATTACATTGACGTACTGTCACTTACTATACTGCCCTCATATTGATGTGATGCCTATAGAGTGTTAGTGATTTATGCACAGTATCAGTGAATTCTCAGCTCCAGCAAAGTTAACTGTTGTAAAGTATTGTCCAAAATCTCTTTTATGCTGTAAGGTAGTAGTTTCTTTAGCTTCTTAAGAAAATAATCTGCATTATTTATGAATTGATTTTAATTTCAAATGATGAGATTGCTAACAATGCACTTCTTTTATCTGTGACGACACATGTCCTGATGAATATAGATGTTCATTGATAGGTAGCACCTCCAATGTGCAAAATTTTACTGTGAAATTATGTGAATTTGAATGCTACTTCTGTTTATGTTGGATTAAGTTCATATTTCTAAATTCAGCAGCCTCTTCCCTCTCTTTCTTGGTTCATTTTCAACTGTCAAAAGTCACAGCTTTCCTAAAAGCATTATAAATAACATAAAACAAATGTAAATGAATGAGAAATAAGGATGACAAATTCCCAAGATTTTTGGGGGGTGGAAAGGGAGGTGTATGAAAATGCACTCTTTGTTTTATCCACAATTAAACTCTCTATCATTCTTATAGATTCAGGAAATTATAAAGCAGCAATAAATCTTACAAAGTTTCTTTTAGTCTTAGGCTTTCACTGATCTTTCCCTATCTTAAAAAAAAGAAAAGTGTACCCCACCCCATTTTTACCCTCTGCATCACAGAAAATGTATGTCAAATGTAGATAGAACAATCTGTAGCTTATTTTTTTCTTTATATATATGTCAAAATATATTAGCTGCATTACATTGATTTAGGATCAAATATACCTCTGTGTAGAAGAATTTAACATTAACGTTACAATTTATATAGAAATGGAGATGAGATAAAATATACAGAGTTTCTTTTATTTGATAATCATTCAGGAATATTTGCACTTGAATCATATATGATGTCAGTGTATCTCTGACAACATAGGCCCCCCAAAACTTGATTCAGTAACTTAATTCAATTTATGTGAATAAAGTTGAATAAATACGTTTGTTATAAAAACAGAAAACAATTTTTTTATGTTTAAAACTTCAATGCGAATGTTTGAAATACCATTCATTTTTTTTCAAATGTTCTTCACACTAAAATTTAACATATTTAAATCTCTTGTGTTCCTTGAAGTAAAGGATGTGCTTGATGAGAGTTAGGACATGTTGGCATTAGAATTATTAAAATGTGCTATTCCTGGAGATTTAAAAAAAATCAAAGAAATGCATAACATTAATGCCAACTGAGGTAACCAAGATATATTTTTTTATTGTTTTTAAACTAAACTGAAACTATCCGTAGGTAAAAAATAGCAAGCACAACTAAAATTAAAGAGTGATGTTATGTAATCAGAGGCCACTTTATGATTTTTATTAATATTCAGCCTCTACAATTACTATTTTCTTTTATCGTCATCTACATTTCAAAACTCACCAAGCACTGTAAAAAGTCTCTGTGGCTGCCCGACAAACCACTCCAAAACTCAATGATTTAAAACAAACAGCATTGTATTTGCTCGCAGTTGTGTTCCACAATATCAGGATCTTCAGCTGGGATCACACTAAACACTGAGGCAGAGGTGAACCACCGGAATGCGGCAATAGGTGTGGGTCATTGGCTGTGAATTCTGGCTTCACTTCTGGGTTCTTTTCCATGTAGCCACTCCATATGTTCAGCATGGGTTACTTCAAAGAATGGTGCTTTCAGGGTTCCAAGAATACATGTCAAGGAGCAACTTCCAATGTGCAAGTGATTCAACATGTCCCTGCTTGCTTCATGCTTACTAATGTCCCATTGGCCAAAGCAAGTCATGCAACTAAACCCAGTCTCAATGTGGCAGGAGAGCTACTCCTCTAAGTGTCTACCACAGCACTATTGTTCAGGATATGAGAATTCCTACCAACTGGAAATCAAATCTGAATGTAAGCATCCTAGTTTCTTTTCTTATTTATGTTGTAGCTTCTTTCCATTTACAAATTGAACCCATGGAGAAAATCACGAGAAACTAAATTTTATACTAAAAGATGGTTGTGAATCTTAAGTTACAATCTTCTCAGTAGTTTTAAATTAAGAATTGAAATGGAAAACAAAGTAGGATTGTGGACTGAGGATTGGAGTGATAGATATAATCCATTTTTTACAGAAACAGAAATAAGACTAGCACGTTACATGAAGATATCAATCTGAAAATATCAATGACAGCTTGCACGTGTTAAAGTAGTAATAATGGGTACTATACCATTTTCATTTATCATCTTGTGCTTGATAGAAACTTTTCAGGTCTTTTCCTCTTTACAGTTTAAAGAAAATTCTTACACATTAGTTTTTCATTGTTCACATCATAAACACACTGAGTAGCTTTTTAAATCTCTACTGTATCTGTGCCTTCCAACAAATACATAATGTTTTTGTGTTTTATGGCTCCAGTTTGTTGATTCTCACCTCCCATGTCTGAAAGTGGTCTATAAGATATAGGGTAAATTGGCTGCTTAAGCACAAAAACTGTTTGCATCACTTTATATGACCTCCTCAGTATCCCTGAGTCAGTATTTCACAATTTGCCTCCACTGTAGCTTGGGTTACATGTTCTTAGCATTCTCGCTCAAAATAACTTCCTGCCAACGCACTTGTCATCAGCCCTCTTACTTCAATCCATTCTTTTACTCATCCGATATGGGTTTCTGATCTGAATCTCCTTTCTTTTTCTTTCTTTATCCTTTCAAAGATTCTATTGTACGAATCTCTATTTCTAGACAACCCACTTAGCTTCCTTTAGAGGTTTCCAACATCCAGTTTCTTTTTTCAAAATGATGTTCAATAGAAGTGAGTGGAACTGATATTCTAGCAGTTGCAAAAAAAATATATAGAAATAAATTTGCATATATTTAAACTCACATAATAGGCACTAAAATTGGAGAGGGATTACATTACATGTAAAAGTGCTTTTCAGATTGTAAAGTGCTATACAAATTTAAGGCATTATGAATAATAATGGTGATGTTGATGGTGATCATGAAATTAGTAGCCTTTGCTAAAGACTAGTTCAGCCATGAGGAGTTGTTCGGTCAATTTAATATTCACTGTAGAATACCTTCCAAATCATTGAACTGTCCGCATTATAATAGCAGCCATTTCAGGAAGATTTTTTACATGGGTTCATTTACATATCGGAGTCTTTTTGAATGTTCACATTCAATGCTCATCTGTGTAAGGTGAAAGTTATAAACTTGGAATCCCTATTGTCATGTGGAGTAATTAGCAGATAATTTGATAATTGACTAGGTCTGCTATTTTTAATAGATTCTCTTTAAGTCTAAATGCTTGGTTTATTTTAAAACTCATCCTACAATAAAATATGGGGATTATATGTGTGCTATTGTGCACAAAATGCAAAATCGATGGTAAACCTTGCGTACTGAGTGGACATCATTGTAAACTAGTTATTGATGTGCTAAAAGTCATTTACACCTGCCACAGAAGATAGATTGTGACACCATTAATTTAACTGGCAGTGGGTATACTAACATAGCTGCCATGTAAACCGGGAGTCTGCCATCTGTAAAATTTTATGCATATTTTGTGCAGATAGTTATACTATATTTTGACAACCCCAAATCAGCTTTAATCTGTCAATTTCAAAGTTTGTCACCAGAAAGTTCATCTGAAGGAGGATGTCTGTTCCATTCAAGTTAAATGCAAAGTGATTATAGTAGATAACACTTGCAAAATGCATCATTTCTTGGAAAAATAAAGTTGTTTAACATGGTTATTATGTACTTTCAAGGCATAATACAGTGTTTTAAAAAGCACATCTTAAAACGCTAATATACAGTAGTATAATGAAGGATATATTTACTCATGGAAGGCATATGGCAATAGCAGTAAAAGTAAAGATGCTTTTCTCTGCAATAATTCTACATACACGTAACAATATGTAAGGGGATAAATAATGGTGTAGTGCTGAATTTTCATTTCTGGCTCAATTTGAGGCAAGTTTGACACTCTATTCCAAAGTGAAAATTTTTTCTGTGGTGTCCACAGGTTTTTCTTCTTAGCATTTAAAGCCCGTTGGCTTTAGTAAAGGGTAGGTCCCCTTGGAAGAGAATCAAGGCCGTCTTTCTGCAGTACCCTCTCTCAAGCATTCCATCTGCAGCATTAAACAGCAGCTGAAGATGATTAAGCTAAAAAAGGACCTGCCTTTTTGTCTCAAAGAAATTACAGTAAGAAGTGGGAGAAGAAAGATGTCCCAGGACAACTCTATATCTGACACATGATCACCCATGATTTTGTTTTTTTCTAATCTTGATCTATTTTACTTAGATGTTATCTGCTGCGTTAACTGAAACAGCAAAAGGAAAATGATAGCTCCTAAAAATTTTTTCAAAGGAACTGATGAACAACACTGTTCGTCAAAAATTCTTATGAGGTATAATCATATGAAGTATGTGCAGGGTGCCTATATTTAGCTCAATGTTAGGACCGATGAAAACACACACATTCCAGGTCAGGTACACAAGGAGGGCTCTGCACCTTTTTTATTTGTTATGGTTTTAAATGATTGAAAAAATTTATCCTAATCTTTCTCACTATTTTATGAACATTTTGGATCCATTTTAATGGAAGTTTCGTTTTGTCCAATACCATTTGCTATAATTGTGTAACCGTTGAAAAGCATTTTAATTAAAAAAAAGTGGATTTCATTGGGTGGAAGGTAAGTGGGCTTGTGCCTTTTGTTACCTACTGACAGATTTTACTTTTCTACAGAAACATGCCTGCATATTAACCTGCACACACAGTGTACTAAATACATATTCAATTTTTTCTTTTTTCTCTGTATTTGGAAACTCTTATAATTACAAATAATGTTCCTATTTATAGACCTAACATTGTTACAGAGAATCACGTATACAGATTGTACACAGAGCGCCTGTTTTCTTTTTAAATTCTAAGTGAAACAGGTTTCAGCAACATCAAGAGTTTCCGTGACATATCCTCCAAAATAGGAGCTTACTTTCATTGGTGCCATCTTCATATCTTACTATTTTGCAGTTGAGTTTTTATTGCACCATTTAGAAATAATTTATTTATCCAAGATCACCAATAACCTCTCAATTGATACATGAAGTACCAGTTCTCCTGTTTTTCCTCTCTGCAAGTTTGAAAATGCTGATCAACCCCTCCTTGAAGCCTCCGCTTCCTTAGTCTGATTATCCCCTGTTCTATTTTCCCTTCATAGTCCTTAACTAATTATCTGATTCCTGAATATAGTCTTCATGATTAAATTATCACCCTTTTCTCTTCTTTTTTTAAATTATTTCTAACCAAATCTTGTAAACTCTAATGGAATAAATCATTTCAAATCTCTCCCTAGCCCACCTTACCAATGTTAATTGCTTTTTCCAAATGTCTCCTGGACATTATTCAATCAGCCAATATTTATTCCTGGTGGCTACATATCCCACACCAGTCTTAATTCTGGAGACACAAACATGAGGAAAACCAACAGGCTCATTGCCATCATGATGCCTCAATTCCTGCAGGAAAATCAAAATTCAGATAATTGCACAAATCAATGTAAAACTAAGTCTGTGATAAAGATTATGAGTGGGAATGCTGTAAGAGAACGTAATAAGGTCTGACCGAGGGAAATCTGCTCTTGGAAATGGTACTTAAACTGAGATGTAAAGACTGATAGACATCAACTAGATGAGGAGGAGAGATATAAGTGTTCCAGACAATGGAAAAAGTGGGTTTTATGTCCATTTCAGCATTATTCACAATGGCCTAAACTTGGAAACAACCTAAGTGCCCATCAATGGATGAATGGATAAGGAAAATGTGGTATATATATGTACACACAAAATGGAACTACTTGGCCATAAAAAAAGATGAAATCGTGCCATTTGCAACAACATGGATAGACCTTGAGGGTATTATGCTACATGAATAAGTCAGACAGAGAAAGCCAAATACCGTATGATTTCACTCAAGTGGAAGATAAAAAAGATAAACAAAACAAAACAACAACAAACAAACACACAGTTATAGAGATTAGATTGGTGGTTACTAGAGGGGAAGGGGGGGAGGAGGGAGGGTGAAAGGAGTAAAAGGGCACATATGTATGGTGACAGATGGTAATTAGCCTTTGGGTGGTGAACATGATGTAGTCTACACAAGAAATTGAAATATAACAATGCACATCTGAAATTTATACAATGTTATAAACCAATGTGACCTCAATTAAAAAGAAATAAGTCCATTTGTGGAATGTCCTCATTTGTTTGTATCTGAAAAACACCAGCATGGCTGCAACACATGTGAGATGAACCTAGTCAGGAGAGGTCAGATCTTATTGGACTTTGCAAACTGCGACAAAGAATTTTTATCCTAAGAGCAAATTTTCAAGCAGTCTGAGGGGTGGTGTGATATGACAGACAGAGGTGGGTTTTGAAAACGTAACACTAAGCACAAACTGGAGAGAAGACTTGAGGGAAACCAGAGAGCTAGAGGAGAACAGTGAAGAAACTGCTGAGGTGATCGAGGTGAAGGATCATGGTGGCTTAGTTTGCTGCATGATGGTACCAGAGAGGAAACTTAATGGATGATTCCAAAGATATTTAGGGGGTAAAATCATCAGGAATTGGTGATGGATTGATATGGAAAGGGCAATAAGAGAGAGCAAAAGACGGTTCGATGATGAAATCTTGACTTCTAAATAGGTTTGCCAGATAAAATACAGTACATCTGGTTAAATATGAATTTCAGATAGACAATAAATACGCTTTTAGTATAAGTATGTCTCATGCAATATTTGTGACATATGTATACTAAGAAATTATTTGTTGGGGCCGGCCCTGTGGTGGAGTGGTTAGGTTCATGCGTTCCGCTGCGGCGGCCCAGGGTTGGGATCCGGGTGCGGACATGGCACGGCTCATTAGGCCATGTTGAGGCAGCATCCCATGTGCCACAACTAGAAGGACTGACAACTAAATATACAACTATGTCCTGGAGGGATTTGGGGAGAAAAAAAAAGCAGAAAAAAAAAGAAGATTGGCAACAGTTGTTAGCTCAGGTGCCAATCTTTAAAAAAAAAAAAGAAATTGTTGTTTATCTGAAATTCAAATTTGTTTCCTAAATCTGGCAAATCTGTTGTCATCTCTGAATTGGCAAACAATTCTCTGGGGAGAGAACCAGGAGAAGAATATGAGTGAGGTTTTGTTCATGTTGAGTTATCTTTAACACTAGGACACCTGAGAAAAACATCAAAAAGGTACTTAGATCTGGAGCTGAGAAGAAAGGTCTGGGATGAAGATATTTCTGTACAGTTTCTCCAGAAATATCTCAAATTTCACATGTTCTAAACAAAAATCAATTTTTTCCTCATCAAATCATTCCTTTCTCTTAATTTCATCACTTTTGTTAGCGATGCTACCCTTATCCCAAAGAAACAGAAATGAAACTTAATAATTACTATTAGTTTTTCTATCTTGCTCTATTGATCCACTCAGTTACCAAGCCTTACTTCTATATCAGCCCAATATCTCTCAATATAAATGTCTCTCAATATCTATTATCTATATTTGGTAATCTTATTAGTTCGAACTCTTATTGTTTTTAAAAAATATTATTGTAAAAAAATCAGTTTCTAGTCTACGTTGCTTCTAGAATACTCTATCCAACTATAGCATCAGTCTATGAGCTTGTAGTGACTTCATATTTCCTATAAAATAAAGGTAACTACATGGGGCTGGCCCCGTGGCCGAGTGGTTAAGTTCGCGCGCTCCGCTGCAGGCGGCCCAGTGTTTCGTCGGGTCGAATCCTGGGCGCGGACATGGCACTGCTCGTCAGACCACGCTGAGGCAGCGTCCCACATACCACAACTAGAAGAACCCACAACGAAGAATACACAACTATGTACCGGGGGGCTTTGGGGAGAAAAAGGAAAAAATAAAATCTTTGGAAAAAAAAAAAAATAAAGGTAACTACGATCTTATTTTTTTTCATGAAATGACTGAAGTAATTTTCTTGAACCTGAGCTTAGAGAACCAAATAGATATTTAAATAAATGCAAATATTTATGGCTAAATGAATTTTACTTTTACATGTAGTGGAAATAAGCAGTTGAAAACATAGGGGAAATAGTTTAATTATGTATTTTCCAAATAACAATGTTTTAAGAATGGAAGAGTAAAGGGGTGAGATAGACAAAAGTGTCAGGAACCAACCCAACCCATTATCATGTTGACCTGTTAAGCATGAACCTGAAGACACAGAAAATGAGTACTATGAGACTATGAGACTATGAGTAAGGTATTCTTTAGGCATGCTCTAAAGAATAGAAAAGAAGTGGACAAGAGTACTTTTAAAATAGTATGGAGACCACTAAGATAATAGAATACTAAGACAAATGAATAAATTATTCTTATAGAAAATGCAATCGTAGATAATTTGAAGGAGGTTACTTGCTGGGAAACAAATTTTCAAGAAAAATACAAACCCTGATAAAGACTGTCACTTGACTCCATATTGTACCTGACCAGTGATATATTTCCCAGATATATAACTGGGATGACATGTCCCAGTTAGTTTTGCAGTTATGAGTTAAGCCATTCACTTCTTGTAGATGTTTTTCAAAGCAGGGAAGGGCAGGGATGAAAAGATGGAAAGGAAATAAGTTGACTCTGAGCTTGGGATTGCCTTTGTGGGCACTTCATCAAAACACAACAGTCTCTATTCCCACAACATTGTATGAACCTTTCTTAACATTATTTCATCTTTCCTGACATGTATCAAACCTTAATGTCAAACTCACCTTTAAAAAAGTCTCTGCTGTCATTCCCTTTATTCAGGTTTCCCTCTCCAACCTCTTGGGGTTCCGTATCTGGAATGCTGTCCTTTCCCATCTCGATTGGCTGAATTCTTGATTTACCCCTTCTCTCCCACAAGCTGTGGTCCTCTAAGGGGCCAGAGTAACAGAGACTTAGATCCGTTGACCATAAAGACCAAAATGCGGATGAACTTCAACATTCCATAAGTATCATCCAAATGCAAGTTAGAATCAGAGAGGAAAGTTCAACAGTGATCTAAGTCCTGTTATTATAATTTCCAATCTCATTCCAATTCTCCCAATGCTAAGATCCTAAGAATTTGCAAACACAACGGAAGAGGAGGAAGGTGGCTGATATGTATCTTTGTCCTTAAAATTCATAATACCAAGACCAAGTCAGATGCCTCTGGGCCTTGTTTAATATTGAGAATCCAAAAAGATGCAGATATTTTATTCCAATGAGGATTGTCTTCGCTCTTCCTCTAACACCAGGGGCTGTAAGCATCCCTTCACAAAACTGCCTCCAGACATATACAGAGAAAATCTAACGTGATTATGCTGGATCAAAAGGAATAATAGGAAAATATTACACAATGTATGGACACAGTGTTAGGCTTTGAGATATTAAGTGTTGTGGCTGATTCAGAAGAAAATGATTCAAAATAAAGGAGGAAAGTAGGCAGAAGTCAGACCATGAAGAACCTTCTCAGCTATATTTAAAATATAGATTTATACCTTAAAATTAATTTTTAAAATTTGCTTAATAATAAGTGGCTGTCACATTTCATGTTTATTGCAGAATATCTCTATCATACCATTTCAACAACAAACATTTGTTTAGTGCCTGCTACGTGCAAGTTATTGAAGTACTTCCTCCTCTGAAAATTCTTTGATCTCTCAAACTAGATTTGAGCTCTGCTTCTTCCAAGTCCTTATAGCTTTTTATCTTTAGATTTGAATCGCTTATTGGGTAATATATTTTAAATATAAATATGCCATGTTAACTTCTGGCCCTCTGTCAAAAATTTACAACAGATAGAAAGTCAACTTTTTTTCTTTATTGTTGACACTTTTGCATAATTCTTCCTTTTGCAGTTTAAATTCTTCCTAGGGCAATGTTGTTTGTACTAGGAATCCATTTTTGGGTTCAATATTATTGAGGTTTGTCACAACTGAGAAGTAGGTCTAATTAGGAGATTGCAATGAGCCTAAACCTTTGTTATCCTCCGTATCTGAAATCATGAAAGGGATCTGACACAGTATTAAATCCTCAAATTTGAAATTTCTGGAGTCCTTTCCAGAAACCCTACTATTGCTTAACTCTTCATTTCCTAAGCTTTCCCCAAGAACAGAACAAAGATATTTGAGATGAGTGACCATGAGAAGATAGTATTACTAGGCATGTTATCACCTTGTCATATCAGTGTTTAGTTACTCTTACGAAATTAATTTTTTTTGCCTACCAATGTAGGCAGGAAGTTCAGAGAATTCATGATAATGAATATGGAGATGAAAAGATCGACAGTGAAGAATCATTATGGAGTTAAGCAACCTTGCACCCTGTCCAATTAACTTTAGCACTAGTGTTTGAGCTAACAACTGAAAGACAAAAACTTTCATCACTAAGGAAGGAAAAGTTTTTCTAGAAATAATTGATATATCATCTAATTATTTTTGAAACGTGTATTAGTAAACCAGAGTTATCTCAATTCACTAGATTCCACAGACTGCAAATCATGCTTCCTAAGTAGTCTGTTATGGCAATGAATATAATTTTTCACCATTCTCCAAAATTAAATTAAAGAAGAAAAATGAAGACTCCAGATTACTGTTTCTCAGAGCTTGGTCCATGGACAATTTGCATCAGAATCATGTGTGCTTCATTCACTCATTCAATCATCAGTAATTTTTTCACTCATTCATTCATGAACTTTTTATTAGTATTTATGGTGTGCCAACTACTGTTTCATGTCCTGGGCTGCAGTGATACGTAAGAAAGTCTCTTCTCTTGCTATTAGAGATGAGCAGTATTAGGAAGGAAATTATCCAGGGCCCCATCACAGACCTACCAAATACAAATATGTGGTGATCGGGCCATGTGAACTTTTTTTTGGAGGGGGTGGTGAGGAAGACTGGCCCTGAGCTAACATTTGTGCCAATCTTCCTCTACTTTGTATGTAGGATGCCACCACTGCATGGCTTGATGTGTGGCGTGAAGGTCCATGCCTGAGATTTGAACCTGTGAACGCCAGGACCCTGAAGCTGAACGTGTGAACTTAACCACTGTGCCACCGGGCCGGTCCACCATCTGAACTTTTGCCCTAAATTTATAGGGAATTTATTTATCGGGAGAAAAGCTGTCTACAGTTAATCATTTCCATGTTCAGTATAACTTGAGATACAACTTTAAAAAAAGTGTATATTTTTTCACCATCTGTTTCCCAGAAACTGCATGGTTGAAATAAATGAAGAGTTCTCTGTATTTATTTACAGGTACACACACAGACAAAGCTCCAATTTTCTCACTAACTGGAGAGACTGAAGACTTGAACTAGAGGCTTGTCCAAAACATTTCTATTTGGCCAGGAAGATTTGTGTTAGGATGTCGTGAACTCTTTAGTTGACTGATTCAAGCCTATCTAATTTTTCTGATTCCCACATTTGATTGCTCCTTTCATCCTATTCTTATCCCTCTAACATCTTTAAAAAATATGTATCTAATCATGTATCGGATATAATCTGTTGTTTTATCTGCTTCATCGATGGCATTAGTATTTTCCAGATTGTAAATTTCGGCCCACTGTCAGTATTTTCTTCTGGTGATCCTGTATGTCTCTTTTGGCCATTTTTAACTATAATTTAAGCCCTGACTTCTTCCAGGTTTTCTAACTGGATTCTTCTTCCCTCATAGCTTCTCTAATCTTTCTTTCATCGTGCCATTTTTGGGTGGAAAGGGGATCAATATCTTAACTACAGTTTTTTTTATAAATGTCTCACCTGCTTATGTTGGAAGGCCTAGGCCCACACAGCCAATAAAGTTAGCAAAGTCACTGGCCCAGAGATAAAGTGAGACTAATTTGCTTTGGCAGCCAACATACCCCATGAGATTTGGGAGCCCAGCCAACCTGAACTTGGAAGAAATGATGAAGCTGTCGACTGCTCGTGACTCTTTTCGTTCTGATTCAGTGCAAGAAGGGTGACGTGGGACGAAGTGGTACCAAATAGATTCCAGGAGATTTCATCTCCTGAGAATTGCATCATGGACCAGGTCACAATAAAGACAAGAAATAATGCAGCATAAGGAAATGCATCTCTGGCAGAAAACATTTTAGGGTATTAAATATATGTTAATTGTACATTGATATTTCTGCAACTTCAGGTGAGAGAAAGCTACAAATACTTTTCTAAGTATAATTGCAATGGCTTCATTTAATTGCATTTCATGACCTAATAGTCTTGTGATTTTACTGAAGCACATTTAAAAGAAAAGAGTTGAGATTTCAACTATTTGGTTGGATGCTTTCAGTTGAATTTTTTTTTTTCCTGTGAATTATCACAAGATAGCTCTCCAAGGAGCATATCCAGGATTTTCTTAATTAACTTCAGAGTAGGTATGAGCTGCTAGCAATTTCTCGGTGTCAGGATCAAACACAGTGATTTTTGTTGCATCATTTTATACATGGAAGTTCCCATAGAAAAGTTAATCATGTGGCAATTAAAAGAAACCTGAATCCCGAGCTTCAATGTGTACAAGCAAATAGGCAAGTAGGACAAAAATGAACAAGATACTAATGTACAAATAATCATAAACCCACAGAATTTTGATAACTTCTTCATTGAATTAGGCGTCTTTTATTCAAGTAGTATATGTATACTATACATGACTTATGTATAGCTCTGTAAAGTGCCGTGGGCCCAGCTTTCAGGTTTTTAATTATTAAATTTTGAGACATTTTAGAATTTTGTAAGAATTACTAGACTGTATCTACTGGGATGCTATTTTAATGATACTTGGAAAATTATTTGTATTTTGAAGGCTTTTATGATAAATGAAATCTTCAGTATATTACACAAGGTATCATAGTTTGACATTTAGGTCTTCCTTTGAAGCCAAGACAAGACAATGAAATACTTAGAGTCTTAGTTGTAATTTCTCCCCCCATTTATTTCTGTCATCCTGCTGCTTGGCAGCTGCAAACCTAGCTCTTACCTCAAGGCAGGCAGGCAAGCAAGCGTCTCTGTCCTGAACTAATGGCCATGCAGCTCCTTGGATTAATTGGCAAGTCAATGGTGCAGCCTGCATGTTGTTTCCCCAGGAGAACTGGTCCTTCACATCAGCAACTTTTTGAATTCAGTTTGGCCTTAGGTTTGCTCCCGATCTTAACCCTGTCTAGGCCACTTGTATTCCAATGGACGGCCATATTAAGCATACAGCTCTTATGGTATAGGGACGTATCTTTCAAAAAGACTTGAGAAAAGTGGGAAAGAACACAGATTGATTATAAAATAAGTAAAACATCTTTGAAAGAAGGATGTCTGTTTTTTAAAATAAAATTTTGTTTTGACCATTTATGCACAGAAAGAGCTTTTAGGGAATCTTTTTTTTTTTTTTTCCTGAGGAAGATTAGCCCTGAGCTAACATCTGCTGCCAATCCTCCTCTTTTTTGCTGAGGAAGGCTGGCCCTCAGCTAACGTCCATGCCCATCTTCCTCTACTTTATGTGTGGGACGCCTGCCACAGCATGGCTGGACAAGCAATGTATAGGTCTGCACCCAGGATCCAAACCGGTGAACCCCGGGCTGCAGAAGTGAAACGTGTGAACTTAACCACTGCACCACTGGGCCTGCCCCAAGGGAATTTTAAGACAAATCATTTTTGATTAGCTTTGCTGAATAGTTTTCCTTGAAATTATTATCTGAATTCTTAATTCCCTTATACTTATTCACTCGTAGGCAGAATAGATGGAAAATTTAAACTTTTAGCTCTGATTTGAGCACAAACTTTCTGAATGACCTTGGAAATATAAGAGGAAGACGTTTTCCTCTGTGTAAAATTAACAATTTGGATAAGATAAGGTCTTCTCCAATTCTAAAATTCTGGATATATTTTTAAAATTCATCCAGTGATTCTAAATTTATTCTCTAGAGATAGAAAACGAACCTCAAATAGTTCTAATTAGAGTTCCTGCTTAACGAAAATAATTTCATCTGAGCTCAGGTGTTCTGCTTTATTTTTTATTTAATCACTATGAGAATTGAATTTTTATAAGTAAATTTACTAACGATTGATGCTGCTAAAAATTATTTTCTTCAAATGATCCAATGCTCCTGACCAGCACTGTCAATCAGAAATAAAGATTTGGCCACATAATATTTTAAATTTTCTAGTAGTCATGTTTAAAAACTAAAAGGGCACAGGTAAAATTAGTTTTAATAGTATATTTTAAGTCAGTATATCCAAAATGTTATCATTACAATATGTAGTCTATATCTTAAAATTTATTAATGATATATTTTACATTTTTTTCTTGTGTACTTTACACTTTCAAAAAATCTCAAATCAGGCACTAAATTTTTTTCCAGTTTTATTGGGAAATAATTGACATGTATCACCGTATACACCGTATAAATGTAAGGTGTACAGCATATGGTTGGATTCACATATATTGTGAAATGATTTCCCCATCCATCATCTCATATAGATACAGTAAAAAGAAAAAAATCTCTCCTTAGGATCTTCTGTCTTGACAATTTTCCTGTATATCACACAGCAGCGGTAACTATAGTCATCAGACTATAGTATATAGTGTATTACGTACTTAGCACTTATTTGTCTTATAACTGAAAGTTTGTGCCTTTCAACCATCTCCCTCCAATTTCCCTTTTTCCCATCCCCCTGCCTCTGGTAACCACAAATATGAACTCTTTTTCTACGACTTTGGTGTGGTTTTCTTTGTTTTTATTTTTTATTAGATTCTGTGTATAAGTGAGATCATACAGTATTTGTCTTTCTCTGACTTATTTCACTTAGCACAATGCTTTCAAGGTCCACCCATGTTGTCACATATGGTGGGATTTCCTCATTGTTATGGCTGAATAACATTCCATTGCATATATATGCCATAACTTCTTTATCCATTTACCCATCTGTGTGTGGGCACTTAGGTTGTTTCCAGGTCATGACTATTTAAATAATGCTGCCGAGAACGTGGGGGTACAGGTATCTTTTTGACTTAGTGTCTTTGTTTCCTTTGATATATTTTCTGAAGTGGAAAAGCTGGATCATATGATAGTTTTGTTTTTAATTTTTTGAGGACTCTCCATAGTGTTTTCCACAGTGGCTGCACCAATTTACGATCCCACCAACAGTGCACAAGTGTTCCTCTTCTCTGCATTCATGCCACCATTTGTTACCTCATCTTTTTGATGATGGCCATGCTAACAGGTGTGAGATGATGTCTTATTGTGGTTGTAATTTGCATCCCTTAATGATGAGTGATGTTGAGCAGCCTATCATGTACCTGTTAGCCACTCATATATCTTCTTCAGAAAAATGTCTATTCAGGTAGTTTGCCCATTTTTTTCCTTCTTCTTCTCCCCAAAGTCCCCCAGCACATAGTTGCATATTCTAGTTGTGAGTGCCTCTGCTTGTGCTATGTGGGACGCCACCTCAGCATGGCCTCATGAGTGGTGCCATGTCCACGCCTGGGATCTGAACTGACGAAACCCCGGGTCGCTGAAGCGGAGCGCGCGAACTCAACCACTCAGCCCCGAGGCCGGCCTAGTTTGCCCGTTTTTGAATTGGATTATTTGGGATTTTTTGCTAATGAGTTGTATGAATTCTTTATATACTTTGGATATTAACCTTTAATCAGGTATAAGCTTTGCCAATATTTTTTCCCATTTTGTAGATTGCCTTTTCATTTTTTTGATGGTTTCTTTTGCTGAGGCACTGATTTTTATCAGAAATACTTAATCTATATTTTAATTTCATAAAATTTACAACTAGAAAAGTAGATTCTTGCTTACAAATTGTTCCACATGTGCTTAAAGGGTTTTTAATTAATTTTGAATTTTAATTTAATTTAAATTTTAAAATCGAGTTCCTTAGTGGCACTAGCCACATTTCAACTGCTCAGTAATTACAGGTGGCAGGTGGTACTATATTGCATAGTGCATGTCTAAATGTAGATTTGCTTCTCACTGGAGATCAAACTTGAAATTTTGGAGTCTTCTTAATTAACAACAACAAAATATTCTATAGAGGGTGAAAGAGATTTTTCTGTTAAATTCATGAAGTGCAATCAAACGTTAAGATAAATAGTTTTTGGGTCTGGCCCAGTGGTGTAGCAGTTAAGTTCACCTGCTCCACTTTGGGGGCCCAGGGTTCACCAGTTCGGATCCTGGGAGTAGACCAATGCATGGCTTGTCAAGCCTTCCTGTGGCAGGCATCCCACATATAAAGAAGAGGAAGATGGTCTCAGATGTTAGCTCAGGGCCAATCTTCCTCAGCAAAAAAGAGGAGGAGTAGCAGTGGATGTTAGCTCAGGGCTAATCTTCCTCAAAAAAAAAAAAAACATAAATAGTTTTGCCTGAACTTTTCTTTTTAACTCCAGCTCTTTTCTACAAATACCTATTGCCTGCATGGAAAATAATTATTATGACTCTAGACTCCTTATTTTTGGGGTAATCCCGAAGATCCAGCCCCTTCTTTTAAGTAAAATTCTAAAGCAAGAGGTAGTCATTGCATAATAGTTTTCTACTTTTGCTGAGATCTTATAACTTTGCATGGTAAACGTCTCAAAGTAGAGAGAAAACCTTGTCCAAATCTGAACATTTAAATACACTAGAGCATCCATTTCTTAGGTATCTATACCACAAATGATCTTTTTTAAAGCTCAAGTTTTCTGTGAGTGAAAATCATTGAAGAAGAGGAAAGATTTTCTTTAACTTCGAATATGACATTTAACAAAGGAAAAAGTCTTTTTGTTCATTGTGAAAAAGGCAGCAAGACATCAAATGTTAGAGCTGAAAGATGATTAAAGGCCATGTAGTCTAAATTGCACACTTCACAAATAAGGGAGCTGAACGCCAGAGAGGCAAAGTGACTCGTCAAGATCACCAGCTATTTTACAGCAGATCCTGGACTGGAACCCACATATTTTTCTGATTCCCTATTTAGTACTTTTCTCAAAATTTATGCAATCCCATGTGTATAAGACTACAAAATTGTTATATACTTAATTCCAAAAATCTGCTGGGCAAGTACATAGAACAACAGAAAGCTTTATTTCTGGTTCTTGCACACTAAAAAGCAGCCTTAAATTTTAGCAATAATAATGTTGTTCAGTTTATACTTTAATCTTCTCCAATCCTGCAGAAGTGCTTAGGACCTTATACAGAGTTAGACAATATGCAAAAACACCTTCATAAAATTTACTGTAAAATGTTTAAAAACAGAAAAAATATTGCAAACAATGTTCTTTTAAAAAATGTAGAAGATGAGAATCAAAGTATTTAAAAGAGTATAAACACCTTTTGATTATAGAGTAGCTTGTTTTAACTATTTATATGAAATAACAAAATAAAAATGTATCAGTTTATATTACTAGACACATCATATTTTACCTACAAATTGCAACCTACCTAAAAATGCTGTCATGCTTTTAAAATGTGTCTAAAGGTAACACCAGGATCCCAGCAAAGCAAAATTCTGAAATTCATAAAAATGTCAGAGTTTTTAGACTATCCTGCTAATTGATAATAAATTGACCCCACATATATTTCAAGTTTGTAAAGAATACTTATTTCAGAACAACCCAAACTAATATAATTTTTTAAAGTTCATTGAAAATTACTACCTGAAATGTGGATAATTATGGAAGCTGAATGATGAGTACATGACAGTTTATTTACTTATTTTCTCTAATTTTATATATATTATTTTAATATTTTCCTAATAAAAATGTAAAAAAAAGATAAGAACAAGAGATGCCTAATTCTCAGGATGATGGAATGGTAGTACTCAAAATCTTTGTAGAGATATTGTTTAAAAAAATCAATATTAAAAAAAGGTCCTAAGTATTTGGCAAACTCATATTTTAAGAATATCTTAGAATATTATTGGATTTGTGGTTTTAAGAGAAATCTCAGAAATGGGAAGAACCAGGATAGATCTATGACCCAAAGAGCAGGAGCTCCTGGGCCTTCACCATAGTGTCCTCTCTGACATTAATGCAATTTAATCCTACCTTTTTCAGGGTCTTTAATTCATAATTCAAATTCTTGAGAAAAACAATTGACCCTTCACTTGACTCAGCCAATGGACCAGCTTATTCTAGGTCAATTGCCCATTTCTGGTCCAATAAGCCAAGGCCTGAAGAATGAAGTGGTCATATAATATATGGGACTATCTTCTTCTGGGCAGGAGACACAAGTTCTTTCTGAAAGGACAGGGGTGGGAAGGAAATTATGGATGTATCAATACTATTTTTTTTCCCAATAGTTTTCTACCATCTTCCATGTTTCTCCTGGCCTCACTGTGCCTGCTTTTCTGCCAAAAGCTATATAGTCTATGAGTAAATTTATTCCAGAATTTTCGCAAAAGTCACCCAATTCTTGTCTGGTACTTATTCTTGATTGGGGCTTGCATTTTATCAGCATATATCTATCATCTTGGTTTTATTTTTGTATTGTGCTGACATATTGCAGTCTCTATTTCTCCAGGCCACTCCGACTTGGAAAGGTCAAAAAAATCTGTAACAAAGTAGCATTTCAGTTGGCAGCAGATGTTTAGTGACATAAAAATTTTAGAGCACTAGGGGAGAATACGTATGATTTTTCTGGGCTTCCTTTTAATATTCCCAGGATGGCTAATGTTACTCCAAGCCTCATCTTCACATGATTGAGTTCAAAGACAGGAAACTGGCAATAGCTTCCCAACAGACTCACCGTTACATCTCACTGGCTAGAGCAAGGTCATAATCCCACATATGAGATCAACAGATCTCTGTTCACTTTCCAGTCAACATTGAAGTTTGATTAGAAAGTAAGAAGGAGGAAATAGCTTTGGTGTAGACATGAAATGATATCTGTTACTCCTTTTCATTGCAATGTGGATACTAGAATTTGGATGGAATTGATTTTACCCCAGTGGGCCTCGAGTGGTGAAATCCAATGCCCCATTCGCCTCTTTCCATCGTGATTAGTTCAGTAACCTAGGCTTAAGCCAACTGGCACGTGGCATTTAGCGCTTTCAGGGCTGGTGTGATGAACACTAAGCTGACAGCTTTTGGTGGATCTTCTAGAGTAGAGAACCTCTCTCTTCTCCTGGAAAGTGCCTTATACAGAGGACTTCTTTCACCATGTTGTCTCAATAAGGAAACAAAACTTAGGATGAATCTGACTCTACAGAAGTCTAAGCAGAGAGAAAAAAATACATTAGGTTCCAGGTTGACATTGTTGAGCAGCCAAATCAAGCTAACTTTGAAGGCCACCAATTATATGAGCCAGTCAAGTCCCTTTTGTGCTGAAGCTAGTATGTTTTAGGATTTCTAGTAATTGTTAGTCCTAAATAATAAAGCAGTGTTTTGATTTGTTATTAGTGCTTAGTGAAGAAGGATTTTATGAAAAAGAAATTTGTGTTTATGAAAGAAAAATGCTCCAGCAAATGTATTGTAAAGATTTTTTAAGTTCACCCTTTTATTAAGAAGGAGAACATTTTTTAAATTATTGGTGATGAATTATTATTATATCTTTTTCAGTGCATGTTAGTCAGTCAATATTAAAGCAAACCTTTGCTTTAGGATTTTCAGAGTTGAAAATGTGTGAGTATTTTCTTGTTAGTAATTTTGTGCTGGTATTTTTATAAGATTTTTTTTTTTTACTATGTATACAGTATAAACATGTTGGTTTGACATACAACCAAAAATTTTAAAAGTTTCTTTCTGTGAAGTTTATAGATACAAGGAATGTGATTTAAGCATAGTACATACTGAATATTTAATTTAAACTTGCCTCATGTAAATATGAAAACAATGTAATTGGAATTCAGTCCCTTCATGTAATAAAATTCCCAGTAATCCATTCCCAGAAATGTTGCGGGAGGTTAGGAATGCCTTCCATGACCTGTACTGTCACTGGAGGCCAGTGGCTTGGGCTTTCCTTCTCACCTTCACTGTTGATGCTGCAGCTGCCCTTTTATCTTCAACCTGCTTTGAGAGCACCAACCTTGCTCTGCTGGGTTAGGCCCAGCGGCCCGGGGCCACTTCTCCCTCTCAAGCAAGGATTTCTTTTTTTGGATTGTGCAACTTTTACATAAAGGGATTGTTCCATAATTATTCATTAATAAATAACCTTGAGCTGTTCCTAAGCACCAGTCCATTTGTTATGTTGACCTGTAAATCCTGACTCCTTGTGCCCAGTGCCACAGAAACTCATTTTTCTGGGTAGTTTATTTGAGCTTAAGATACAACTCATAAAATTTGTGCCTAGGTAAATTCACTCTCCTGGGTGGAACTATATGAGAGAATTCTGGTTGGCTCGCTTTCCTAAGGAGCCTCAGATCCAGAGTAGGTGGTACTTGGCTCGGCGATGATGTAATCTCTTACCCTCTATCTCTGGCCTTCTAGTGACTGCTGATCTGCTTACAACTTGCCTTTGGGAGGTTGACTAGGCCTATGAACTGCATCTCAGCACTTTGAGAAACCAGAATCTAAGGCTTAGGAAGTTTTGTAATATGGACTTTTTAATTGTTTTTATATAAATTCATGTATTATCATTAGGAATGTTTAATGCTCCTGTACGTAGTCTCTTGTGTCTAAGTAACCAGAGAAAAGCAAATGAGTTTTTTTCACATAAAGTCATAAACTCTTTTTATTTATATCATTGTTTTCAAGTGTGTTTTACCTACATAAGAGAAATTATATGTGAGTGTTTATATACAAATGTGTTTAATTGAGTTAGTGTCCTTACTTTCAATATTTTCTTAAAATGTAATGGGCAGACATATGTGAAGACTGCATTTAATGAACTAGTACCACCCTGCTGGGCCCTAACCATCAGTACATGCCTGTACTACGCCAGTTTTCATTTCCAGTTTATTTCAATTAAGTGTCTGTAATGTAATTACATGGCACAGGAAGGATCTGTTGATGTTGTGAATTTGATTTTTAATAAGCTTACTCTAAACTATAATGTGCCTTTATAACTTTGAAAATTCCTGCTAGGTAATTATCTTTCTATCAACTGTTAGGAAAAGTCTCGTTTACACAATTATTGGGAAGAATTTCCTTTAAGGTCGGCTACAGTGGTGAAGGTACTAGAATCACTTCTTGGTTTATCAACTTCAGACTCTTACTTAATGGATCTGGGACTTTTGGCTAAAGATAATTCCAAAATATCATACATGGAGGAGTTTTCATTTAGAGTAACAACTCCTGATTATTTTTATTTTTAAACTTGCATTTTCTTAATTTTTTCTCCTACCATCTCTAATTTTGACCCACATTTTGCCGTTTTCTCAAGTGTATAGGATTTCTATTGGGAAATGAGGTTTTAAGTGATGACAGCCCTTAATATTCAAGTTGCTAATGCATACTTGGGTTTATGGTTTCAAGACATCATTCCCCTCCAACAATCACAGGGCAGGTGGCCCTGTGCAAGGAGTTTAGTGAGTTTCACTCTTCACTTGATATTTCTTTCGTTAATATTCTTCTAACATTGGGGAGGGAAGTGTAAAAGTTAGTGGCATGTGTTGTTGAATAGAAACACCATAAGAATAATTTTTATATTACTTGTAATATTCAGTATTATCTAAGTGTATGCATTTATTAAGAATACATACAATACTTCCTTATTTTATTTATCATTATTGATATATTCTTACGAGAAGACTTTTAAATTAGAAGCATGTTTGCAAAAAATACCAATTAAGTCAAACAATGACCACTACATTGGACATCTTTTTTTCTTTTCTTTTTTTTTGTGTGAGGAAAATTGGCCCTGAGCTAACATCTGTTGCCAATCTTCCTCCTTTTGCTTGAGGAAGATTGTTGCTGAGCTAACATCTGTGGCAGTCTTCCTCCACTTTATGCTGCCACAGCATGGCTTGACGAGCTGTGTCAGGTCCTTGCCCAGGATCTGAACCTGTGAACCCTGGGCCACCGTCAATTTTTTTCCTAGTTTCCTTAATTTTAAGAAGGTAATTCTCAAAATATAAACAGTACTCAAAAGAGAAGGGTGGCATTTAGATAGCTATACATGCTAATACCAAATACTGTACGAATGAAAAATCAAATTATGAAGATTGTATATGTTCATTCAATAGTGAGCTTGCCTTATCATTTTGTTATACTTAAAATAATTTAAAGATAGGATGGAATCTAATTAAATAAAGCATTTTTTATGGCTACTTATAGAGTATTCAAAGTAGAATTTCTTTTCTATATTAAAATTTTAGGAACCTAAAATAGGAAATATATTTGGAGCAATTATTTATTAAGCCTATTTGTTAAGTTTTTGCCACACACTGATGTCTAGATAATGGACTTAAATCCTCTGTGTTAAAATAGGAATACTTGACACGTATTTGTCACTGTGACTTCTTTCATCTTGACAATTCAAGTGACCTTGCACATAGCCCTCCAAGCAAACCCTTGGTTGCCATCTCTGACATTAGAAGTCCCTGCAGTCTTTATCTTGGACCTTTGAGACTTGAAGCTGCCACATTTGTGAACTGTGGCCACTTATGTACCAACCAGTTTTATTCACCAGGGATCAAGCTGAGACTGTGTAAGAAGCTTGCTATCCTTCTGAAATTAATAGCTATCTTGACAAGAGTTGTTTATCTTTTTCTCTTATTTTAATTGATGAACGCTTATTGGATCTCCAGAGAACCATAAGCACTGAAGCTAGGTTGGTCCAGAATAGCAGACTGAGCCACCAAATTTTAGCCCTTTAGCTTTTCTTCTCCCCCTTGGCTCCTAAAATGAGTTGAACAGTTAAAAATCTAGTTCTTTTTTTCAATATGTAGTTTTTCATGTATAGCACCATGCTGATTTTGTTCTTATGTGAACTAATGACCTAATCATTGCTTAAATTTATTTGTTAAACATATCATAAAATTGGAATGATTTAATTTCTTAATCTACACTGGGCTGGGGTAGGTAGGAGGAAGAATTTCTCCTGGTATACCGAGTTACCTTTGTAAATCTCAAGCCTGTTACTAAGTTTTGACATGACATTTACCAAGTTTTGCAGTTTTGTAATGGCTATGACAAATTTTTATTTGGAAGAAAAATGTTTCTTTGAAATGTTATTTTTTTATTAGTATTTTTATGTGTCAAGATGTACTAATTATTTGGTGACCTGGTGGTCATGAACTCATAATTTCATCTTCTTTTCTAGAAGAGAGAAGACCCCATCAGCCAAGAGTAATTCTCTAGTGAAGGGGTTAGCTGTGAGCTATTAGCAGCCAACACTTACAGTGGCTGACAGATGGATGCACCTGCCTGGTAAAGGGAATCTGTATGGAGCATCACAGAGTCTGCAGCTATAAGAAAGGGATATAATAAATATTTCTAAAATCGCAAAATGTCATATAAGGTAGATCTCAAAAAAATTCTAAATTAATAGGCTGAGCTCCTTAAAATTGGAATAGTTTTAAGATAAATCCAAAAGTGCTATTCTACACAATAAGTAATCATTAATTTAGTGTGTCATAGTCAATTAATACAAGAGAGAGGTTTGTGTAACTGTCTGAAAAGAAATCACAAATGTTTTTATGGGAAACTGTCATAATCTTACTCTTTAAGATTATCTTCTGGAAAGATGACTTTCACTTGGAGTGTTTCTTGGCAGTAAAGACTAAATATTATCTGTTACTATCATTCTATATGTATTATGTTGGCATTCATTCATCCATATACTTAGTAAATATTTACTGAGAACATACTATATAACAGGCACTATGCTAAAGGTATAATGAAAAAAAGTTTAGTCGAGGAGATAATTTGTGATCAAATAGTCATACAAGTATAAACTTACAAACGTTAGGTTGAGTGCTGCGAAGGAAAATTTGTGGAGGTACAAGAGTACGTGGTAGGTATGAGAGAGTTAGTGTTGGAGGGTAGGGAAGCTTTCCCTGAGGAAATGGTGTTTGAAAGACGACAGGCGTCAAAGAAGATGGTAGAGACCATTCGAAGCAAACTGAACAGGACATTCAGGGGACGGAAAATGGAAGAGAAAATGGTGCTTTCAAGGAACTGAACAAAGTTCAAAGTAGGTAAGGATTTTGGAATGCGGGAAAAGTGGTTTAAAATGATGATTTAGAGATAAGTATAGACTAGTTTACAAAGAATCTTGTAGACCACAGTAAAATTTGGATCTTCATTCTGAAAGCAATGGGAAATCATTGTTGAGCTTTACAGAGACAAACAACATTGATCAGTTTTTGTTTTTAAACATTTCCCTAGTCTCTGTGGGGTGGGACGGGAGTGGATACTGGCAGGACAGGGAGGAGGTTCTTACAGCTGTACAGGTGAGAGATTGCGAGTTTAGACAAATGAGGGGTAAATGGTAAGGATAAAGTGGTGGCTCACCTGTGGTGGGTAATAGGCAAGGGCAAAGACGAATCTTCCATTTCTGCTTTGCCTGCAAGATAGAGGCTTATTCTTTTTTTTTTTTTTTTTTTTAAGATTAGCACCTGAGCTAAAGTCTGTTACCATTCTTCTTCTTTTTTCTTCTTCTTCACCCGAAAGACCTCCAGAACATAGTTTTACATTCTGGTTGTAGGTCCTTCTAGTTGTGCTATGTGAGACGCCATCTCAGCATGGCCTTATGAGTGGCGCCATGTCCGCGCCCAGAATCCGAACTGGAGAAACCCTGGGCTGCCGAAGCAGAGCTCGAACTTAACCACTCGGCTACAGGGCCGGCCCCCGATGCTCCTTCTTGATAGGAGCGTTCTCCTCTGCTCTGTGAGCGTGGTTTTACTCTCACACTGGCGTCTTGATTACAGTCATGGCTAAGAGTTAGCAGAAGAGCCACAGAAATGCAGTGCTGCATTCAAAGTCCTAGAAAAGAGAAGCTGAGGGGTTCTAGCTTGTAGTAATCCTCAGGCTTGTTGTGTTTCTGTATTTCTCTAGTCGTTCCTTCCAGGAGACCAATAGTTACGAATCTGCGGTTCTCATAAACCCAGTTCAGAAAGTCATGTTGAATTGACTCCCTTAACTTACCTGAGTTATTCTGGCGGGAGCATCAATATGCTGTCATAAAATTTTGTTTTGTTGCCTCCTTTTTTTATATCAGGCAATCCCAATCCTGAATGTCTAGCATGAAGCTAAACTCGGCTACTAGTTCTTCAATATCTTATAGGTAGTGACAATACGAAAGTGCACGGAGCGGAGCTAACCAGGAAGCTTAAGCATTTAATTATAGGAAAGTGCTGGATCCTTTGATCTTTCAGACTCCTCAGTGATGGTTACCGAGAGAAAGAAGACATGATAAGAACCTTGAATGGGTGTCACAGGCTTTTAGATAGTTGAGTTTTTGGTGAAACTTTCCAGTAGAAATGTCAAGTAGGCTTTTCTTCATGAAGTTCTGTAATCAGACACATGATTTGTTCTAATAATGTAAATTTGAAAATCATTAGCATAGAAAGAGTAATGGATCGGGCGACCACATAATTTATTGTCTAAACCAGGACACTTTTGAAAGTGAAAGAGGTGTTATTAACAATCATACTTAAACAACAAGCAATTGAGAATGTCCTAGAAACATCAGGAAATATAGTCATTCCAGCAAAAAAAAAAAAAAAAAGAAACCCTGGATTTGAATTAAATTATCAGCAGTTCCTTCACAGAGATTTCATCAATGGAGACTGGCATTGTTTTGGATTAACACTGCTGTATGTAAGTCACTGTTATTCACAGCCCATTTACGTAGGAAAAAACAACAACAACATTGCTTTAAACTTAAATTATAAAGCCCTCCTTTTTTGTCAGGGAGGAAAAAATGTCACAGGCTTATTGTTTAGAAAGTTTTGTTCAGGTTTTTATTTTGGGGAGACTCTGTGTAATTATAACCATAGAAAGTGAAATTATGTTTACAGGGGGTATGCCATTCTTTGTGTCCACTCAGCACCCTTTGACCACCCTTGCTCTCTTTGCTTTTGATACATACCTTCCCAGACTCCCTCACGATCATGTGATAATTTGGGCTAAAGAAGAAATCTGTGAAAGCCTGCTGGGAAGCCTGTTATTTTCCGTGGTAAAAGTGACAGTTGTGGCTGATACTCTTCTCCCTTTGTCCACCTTTGAATGTAGAAATGATGCCTGAGCTGTAAGAGTGGTCTTGCATCTGTGAAGGAAAGGCCAACAGCAAATACAGTGGGCCTGAATTATGGAGCTAAATGCTATTCAATGTCAACAGCTGCTTTTTTTTTTTTTTCTGTGTGAGAAAAATTAACTCCTCTGGTTTAAGATCCCGTTTACTGGTTTTTTTACACATTTGCAGCAGAAACACTTTAAAATAATTCAAAGGGCCAGGAGGTGATTATTAAACAATTATCCAAGAAACTTTCTCCCAGAAAAGTTTTTCAGTATGGTCATGGCCACTGAGCTTGGTATCATGAATTTTAAGTTCATATGTAGTAAAATTTTACAAGTAAGTGATAACTTGGGTCCAAAAATCCCAGTTAGGTAAAATGGATGTGGGATCATGTTTTTATAAGAGTAGTGACATGATTGGGGCAAATTTGTCTGCTAATTGTGCCAGGAGTTCGATGGGTGCTTCTGAGGGGTTCAAATCTGCCCTAGTCATGGTTTGGCACCACCTGGTCCTGTTTGTCTGCTCTTGTTTGAATATTGTTGGAGGCTGTTAATGGTTCTGTGAGAGTGATTCACAAAATGAAACATGACGTGTGATTTGCTGTCCCATTCCAAACTGGGTGGAGAGGATATTGTAGACGCAGGCATCTACTGTCTACCTCCTTACTTCCCCAGGACAGACTGCCAGCTCTTCTTGCCATGACCAACGCTTACTTTCTCCTGCACAGATCCCTCTCCGAACCAGAATATTGGAAATTTAGCCTTCAGCTGTCTGGGAATGTATGCTTGATGGAAGATGAGAACCAAGATCCAATCCAATTTTATCTAAAATCGCCTTCTCATGGAGATTTATAGGGTGTTTTGTTGTACTACTTATCTAGACTTCAAAAACCTGTATTCTTTGTAGCACTAACAGCTACTCGTGAAAACTGTTTGTCCTCTTTGAAAGATAAGGGATGTATGGTACTCAACTGACACCACTTTGACCCGTATCTGAAGCACTGAAGCTTATGGGATGGCTGGTTGCTTTAACGACAAGGAGCACTCTCTCAGCTCTGTGCCTTTCTGCTCAGGCTACAGCATGGAATCTTCATTGGTGTCTTAGCCCTAACCTGTTTCAGGATTTTTCCTAAGAAACCCATTAAGTCAAATCTTAGTTTAATTTCTTACTACAGTGTTTTCTAAATTGGATTCTATAGTCATGTGCTTAGATAAATTTGGAAAAGGTAAACGTTGAACATTTTTTTTTAACTGTAAGACTTCTCAGAACTGATATTCCAGAACTGACTAACCTTTAAGGTTAGTAAAGTAGAGAACGTCTTAGACTCATTTGACCACCACATTCTTTTCTTCTGGACAATACTGTGGGCCTATTGTCTCACAAAACACACATGAGATTTTGTTAACTTGATGTGATAAAGTGAGAGGTGGACTCTCATTCCAGACACAAGGTTCTGTCTGCATTCTAAGGTATCTCTTTTTTTGTGCTGTCTTTCTAAGTATTAGGTATTTTCTTTTTCCAACTTTTTGTATTTGAAGACTAGGGTCAAAGTAATCTCATGAAATGAGATTGTGAGAGTGGGAATTTCCCTGCTCATGTTGAGGCGTCTGGAGCAGCAATCTGCAGACCCATGGGCTACGTGGGCAATATGGCACATTATCTGATTGAAAAATGAAACATTCAGTAATGAGCTTTAGAGCTGGAAGATGCTTAGATATCTATTTCACTCTTCTTATTTTACAAATGAAAATTAGTGCTTATCAAAGTAGAATGGCCTACTCTTGGTTAGCAGCAAGTTAGTGGAAGAACCAGAATTAAAATCTTTAGCAAAATGATGTATTTTTCTCCCACTACATTATGCTTTCTCACAATCTGTGGAATACAGTAATGACTTAATAAACGTTTTTAAAGAAATAAATAGTTAAATTAACATAAATAATTACATGTTTTCTCTGAAGCTTCCTCTCTCTATCTCCCTTCACAATCTATAGAATCTTTCTCCTAGAGATTTTAAAGCTTATTCTTTTAAACTTTAATTTTTCTGATATATAAATTGTCATCCATGTCTTTTTTTCTTACCAATCATAAAAATCAAGAATTTCTTCCAGAATTCTTCCTCAGTTATCCATAAAGGAAATGAGAAAAAACTGCGTGGTGTGGATATTTGAAAACAAAGACAAAAGTAAGACTTATAAGTTATCCCTCGAAAAAGATTTCCTGTTCACGCTCCACATCATCTGCCAACCAAAGCCAAAAGCGGCTTGTGCCACTTACAGATGTACTATGATAGCCCAATGTGTTCAAGTGTCTTTAATTTGTGAAGGAGCAGGGGCCCCTGAACCGCTGACCCCACACTTCCCCATTATGGTCTCTCATTATCGTATTTTCTGGGAACATGCACCATATTCTGACATTTTGTGTTATATTTGAGACCATGACATGGATCGCATCAGAATTCCCAAGCCCCCCATTTTACACCAAACGTTGTGGCAAACTGAATTGGGAGACACAGATGTGTGAATATGAAGACATATGCACGCAAATTGTACATGCATCAGACATACAAGAAAGATCACAGACATAAGCAAACAAAGTCACATGAATACATGGTGGCATTTGTGGTGGATATAATGCCCTCAGTAATCTAAGACATTGAAGAGAGTTACTTTCGAGTTGGCAGAAGAAGGAATAAAGAAGCTACTGCACATTCTTTAATGATCTGCTTCTGAAGGTAGTGGGGAAACATTCCAGAAGAATATATTGAACACCATTAATTCTCTTCATATGGAATATAATGTGGATCTGGATTTCTTCTTAACGTAGTTCCCATTTCTCCCAGCTATTTCATATTCATTTGTGTCACAAACTATGCTTCACCCCAGTGTTCTGATTACTGAAATTCATGGATCAACTAGTTTGTGTAAATAGTTTAATTTCTCTTGATGACCTACTGTGTTAAAGGTAAGAGTATATTTTGTCAGCTTTCTCCTGGTTCTGGTTTTTATTTTTATATTTTTACAGTTAAAAGTGGTGTTCTTTTTGTTAAATAAGCAAAGAAAAGCTTCACGAATTATATGAAATAAGCTATATCATCAGGGTCATCTTATAAACAGAGAAAATCTTGGCTGAAATGATATAATTTAATGTGGCTCAAAAAACGTTCCGTCTTAAAACAGCTATTATTTTCTGTTTATTTGGATGTCTGTGTGTGTGTGTGTGCATGCATGCATGCGTGTGCACATGTGCATGTCAAATTGGTCATAAAAAGCATTTTTTTTCATACTGTCTTCTTTAAAATGGACAACTTTTCCGAACAGTCAAATATTAAGCCTTTGATACTCTAGTGTCAATGAACTCATTCGGCATTTTCCTCAGTTGAGGAAAACGAAATATTGAGTTTAGAGACACCACGGGAAGATTTTGTTCATTTCAAAAAAAAATTTTTAAAAGAACAACCATGGAATTGGAGAGAATGAAGCTCTACTTAATTGTCCCACATTGCATTTATGAGGCTGTTTGATATATCTTGAGCATCCCATTAATAGTAGGAAATAGTCTGTACACTTCTGGAGGTGGGTTAAGTAGAGTCTTTATGACTTAATTGTTAGAAGTATATTAATTTAATAGATGCAAAGTCAATAGCACTTGAAATACCATTTAAGTCAGATCACCCTTTAATCTTATATTCTGCACTTGATGCTCAATAGGTTGAATCAAAAATGATTTTCCAAGTGAATTGACAGCGGTCAGATTTCTTTTATAATCAGGTGCCAAGACAATTATGCACACATCACATTTACAGAGGCCTTCTTCTCAAGTAGTAATTTCTGTAATGTGGTTAAAAAAAGAGAAACTAGACAAGATGTGATTTTTGAGTACAGGTTCTCAAAAAATGTGCAAAGCTGGAATGTAATTGCAGGCTGTATTATTAACTCAAAGGCTGGCATCATTTCAGCATAAAAAAATAACAGTTATGGGAATGAGGACCCCCTTTTTTTAATCATGAAAGAGCTTGTGTATGGATATTATGAGGGATTTTCCCGAGCCTTATTCTTAAACAGATTACACTATTCAAAGTCTCAAAGAATCAAAATCGTGCTCAGCTGGGGCAGTCAATGTGCAGTCTAAACATGTGACAGATGCAGAGAAAACTTCAAAGATGCCATTACAAATGCCTGTGGAGATATTTAAGGAGCCAGATGCTACTGTTTCATGTCTTCCGCAGCTCTGAATGTGTCCTGTGATCACCTTCCAAAGAGGAGGTGTGGTTCAATCTGGTGAGGAAGAGAACGCCACCTAATCTTTTTGTTGTTGTTTGCATACAGCGTATGGCTGCGGTGTGAGGGGCTGGGATCAGTGACTCTAACAGCGAGCACATGGATATGAATTTGCTATTCCTTATAAAAACAGGAAGGCACAATTGCAAGGAGATATGTATATGATGTATTCTGTGAAAGCTCTCCCATCTAAAAAGCGTGATTTATAGGTGTGCACTGCCATCGTTGCACTTTTTTCTTTAACTTTTGCCATTTATTTAGACACTAAAAGAGGTAATAAATATATTCATTATTGTTAATGTTTATTTCCCATTTTGTTTTGGTGTTGAGAAATAAATTACTTGGGACAACATATTATTAAATGCGTGTTTCATTTTCATCTCTTCTGCACTCTGGAGAACTTAATATTTTGAGATAAAATGAAGCACTAGGTAAATACAAAAAGGTGGTGAGATTCAGCTAAAAATCTAAAAATGCCACCTGCTTTTATTTCATATAGATTCCTCTATTATTACAGTTTTTTCTTCATTATAGGCTACGTAAGAGAGTTTGTTTTATCTCAACTTTTAAGAAAACAATTTCATAGGCTTATTATACCAAATGGCATAAAGGGAAATAAAGACAACTTCTAGGAAATATGTAAATAGCAAATAAAACAAACTAGAAAATTTTAGTCTCTGTGTAATGTTGGGGCATGTTTTTGATTGAAAAAGTGATTCTGTCCAAGTTTATTCTTTTTATTGTCTATATGATGCACCCTAACTCCTCCTCTATTAAATCAAACCTATGGAGAGATTGTTTTATTAATTTTTGAATCGAACTGTGGCATATTATAAAAAACAAAACTCATGTACATAATTACTTACATGAAAAGGGATGGCTATAAGTGGAAAATAAATAGCAAAGGATATTTTTCTTTCTAATGTAAACATCTGGCAGTAATCCTTGCTTACACAATTAATGGGCATTTAATTGGCAATGATCAGTTTATTGCTGCAATATGAAGTGAATGTTTCCCCAGGAACAAACAGCTGTTGCAAGAATTTCACAGTGATTTAGCAAACACCAGGTGATAGCTGTGTCTAGAATGAAGTGTTCTGTCTCTCAGCAAATCACAGTGCATCGGAAAAAAACGAGCTCAGTTAAAAGTAGCATGGCTGGAGAGATCCAATTGTCACTGCCATTAAAATCTGTCTAAAAAGCGAACTTTATAAAGCAACAGATTAATTACATTAGTTATTATCCATGCCTCAAATGTAAAGAAAGAAAGAATTTTTTCAAGAAGCAAATAAGTTGGCATGATATTAATCTATCTAAAAGTGATATTTTATGTCTCATTCTAGAGACAGAATGGTTGATGAAACATTTTTTGTATTCTAATATTTTATCCTTTTAAATGTCTTAGAAAATTTGATAGTCATGATTCTAATTTTTTGATTAAAAAGTTATTGTCTTTCAATAGCTACTGACAATTATATTTTTTCTTAATAGATTTTATTCAACTGTCTAAAATTAATGGTACCACTTTTTAATTTGCATTGCTTGTGAGCTGCTTTCCCATTGTTTTAAATAAAAAGTTTTTCATTTTTCATTATGCACTCTTACTACTAATTTAATAAAATGATAATAGCTGTGCAAACTTTCTGTTACTACTCAGCTTTGGGCATAGATTAAATTACACACTTTAAATGTAGTACTCTGGCAGATGCTGCTATTTCATAAAGCTGAGTTTCATTAGTGAAGAAAGTAATTTTGCTTTAGTAAGAAACTGCTTTTATTTACTATACTATGTAGTATTAGCTCATGCTAGAGTCTAGGAACAATGAACTCAAATGAACAAAGCATCAAGGGCCAATTTATAGAACAATGCTTTTATTTTTTCATGTATGCATTCCGCAATAATTCATCTCCATGACAAAAGCAGACAATCAATCATCTTCTATTGTGCCTTTCTCAATAAAATTACCATTCTTGATGTAACAAAAGAAAGCTGCCTAAGTAACAGGAACAGTTTTACATGCTCAAATCAATAAATTGACCATACTTCAAAAAACCTTTACCCATTAATATGACAATGCAGTTTTATGTTTAACTTATCCATATTAATATTAAATTATTGTAGAGTAGCATTGTTCTTTTTCATTCAAGAAAACAATAAGAAATAAGAAAGCATATTAAAAGAATGTTTTCAAGTGTCTCAGTGACAAAGCTTTGTAGCCTGTGTTGACATGCAATCATCTTAGAACTGTGTGTAAGCTGAACTACACCACTTTTTAGAAATAATCTCTATATTTAAAAGTCCTAAAATCATATAAAATCTATATACTATTATAAATAGTAACATAAGATCATGTGGGGTTGGCAGATTCAGGTGATCCTACAATAGATGGCATTGTTCCTGAAGTGAGATGTTACATGGTAGTATATGTTAAATACATAAACTTATGCACAAATTTCAAAAAGTGAAACCTGTAAATGTCATGTGAAATGTGAAGGAAACAAGTTCAAAAGTTAAGTTTCCATACCAGAAAGTTGAGGAATGAATATCATAGATACAGATATAGCTACATATGCATTCTAAGTAACTACCTGTTTTATTTTCAAATAGAATAATACAAATTTAAGATAAAAAAGTAAAAGTTTTTAAAAGTTTTCTAGCCAATGTAGAGTGCAAAGTGAGATGTTTTGCATTTTCTGACAGTTTATATATATAATACTATTTTGGGCCCTAAATTTCTCTCACAGAGATCAAATGGAATTACAGCAAAATTCTCCGATCAAAATATGAATAGTTTCCATATAACCTACTAGAGTAACAGGATTAATTTAAGCTAATAACACTCATGTCATTAAGCACTCCAAAATTCAGATGACTTTAGAACCTCTGAAGACTCTCTTTAATTGTATTTTCTTTTTTCTGAATTAATGAGGCCAGGCCATAACATGTTTCAAGAAAATGAAATCCTTTGTTATAGAAATGCAAATTCAGGGGCTTAACATCTAAGATACTATACAGTACAGATGAGTGTGAGAATAGCTTCATGGCAGTATACATGGCATCACAAAAATTCATAATTCACAATAATTTATACAGTAATTATTTAATTAAATTCTGAATGGTTTATACTTATAATATTAGTTGTTTAAGAATTTACAGTATGTCCATGAGCTACATCATGTCACAAGAATGACATTCTAAATTTGATAATGAAAGAAAGAAAGAATCATATTTTATTGGACATTATTTTTTACCTCCATAGTAACTAATTTGAAAAATTGCAGTTAAAATACTCCTATAACTGAAAGTTTAAAGTAGACTTTAGTGAAAATTCGACTGCATTCTATTGTAAATTAAATGTTTTAATGGAAATCTTTTTGGGTCAAAATTGACTTTAAACAGTCGCTTATCTTGTTTCTCTTTCTTTTCCCCATGAATCGGTTAATTCACTTTGATATAGTTCTCAGTCAGTGTAATGAGTTATCTATTGAGAGAGATTTATGGACTATCAAGTTTTATTAAGGAATCTTGTTTACTTATATGTTACTCTTACTCAGTTTAAAGGAACTAATTTCAGGGAAGACTAGAAAGTTGTTTTATGTTGGATATTTCATTTTTGTCTTACCATCTTTAACTTTAGTTGCTGAAGAAAGAAAAAGCAGAAGATATCGTTCAACAAAAATCACAATGTTGTTTATCGTAGCATGGAAAACAATATTGCAGAATTTTCTTGAACTATTACTTATCTTTATAGCGAATCTTTGCCTGGGAGCAAGGTTTGGTCTTCGCTTCTGTGTCTCAAGAAATTTAACAACTCTTGTGACCATTAAAGGCCCTCTTCCTCACACACTTCTCTCTCCTCCTCCCCTGTCTCTTTCTCTCCTTTTTCTTCCTTCTTCCCTAAATCTGCCAGGTGGATTAAAGTGTAGTGAATAACATCCTCACCATTTCATTATAAACTTCATTTTGGACACAGAATTCAGGGCCCAGGAAATTCCCATCGAGTGCATCTCTTTCATTAATCTGGGGACTTTGTTGTATTTTGTTTAAATTTATAACCATTACTGCTATCTCTGAAAGCCCTTGGTTTCTTTCCTTTATGCATAGCAGTATTTTTAACAACAGCCCAAACTGAAAAAACTAAAGTCATCTACATTTGTAGGTACATAAACCAAGAGTATTCTATGAAAATTTGAAGTTTTTAAAAATTTCTTCTTACTCTTTAACAATCTTATTCAAAGCACTATAGTGCTGCTTTTTATTTTTGTTTTTGTTCTTAGCTGCACAGCTACTGTATCTTTCTCATGCCTGGTGATTCTGTCCTTGGCAGCAAGAAATTGATCTGAGACAATTTTTTTTTTAAAGAGATGAGTACATTGCAGTGGTTCTCACACTTTGGTGTGCACTGGAATCATCTGGAGGGCTTGTTAGACAACAGCTAACTGGGGCCCACCTCCAGAGTTTCTGATTCTGAAACTAGTAACAGAGTGGGTGGCAGACAATTTGCCTTTTTAACAAATTCCAAAGTTTGCTGATTCTGCTGGTCTGGGGACATTTTAGAACTCCTGCTGTGTGAGGCCATAATATATTTCAGATTTTATGATTTTGAACCTAGTCGTATGGTGGATATATGACATCAATTTGGATTTAATAATTTGCAAAAGACTACATTATTTCATATAATACGGACTGAATGCTGAATATGTTGTGTGTGTGTTTTTTTTTTTACATGACTGTATTTGTTTTAGAGCAGTTTTAGGTTCATAGAAAAATTGAGAGGAAGGTCCAGGATTTCCCATAGCTTCCCTGCCCCCACATATGCATAACTTACTTCATTATCAATATCCCCCACCAGATAATTGACGAACCTATATTACACATCATAATCACCCCAAGTCCAGAGTTTACATTAGGGTTCAGTCTTGGTGTTGTACATTCTATGGGTTTGGACAAATGTATAATTACATGTATCCATCATTATAGTATCATAAAGAGCAGTTTCACTGCCCTCACTTCCTCTGTATTTCATTAATTCCTCCCTCCCCAACACTGGAAACCAATGATTTTTTTTACTGTCTCCATAGTTTTATCTTTTCCAAAATATCATATAGTTGGAATCATACAGCACATACCCTTTTGAGATTGGTGTCCTTCACCTCGTAATATGTATTTAAGGTTCTTTTTCAAAGTGAGATAGCTCTTTTCTTTTAAGTATTGAATAATATTCCATTATTGGGACGTACGACAGTTTATTTATCTGTTTACCTGCTGAAGGACACCTTGGTTACTTCCAAGTTTTGGCAATTATGAATAAAGCTGCTTATAAACATCCATGTGGAGGTTTTTGTGTGGACATAAGTTTCTAACTCCTTTGGATAAATACCAAGAAGTGGCATCATTGCATCATTTGGTAAGAGTATGTTCAGTTTTGTAAGAAACCAGCACGCTGTCTTCCAAAGTGGCTGTACCATTTTGCATTCCCATCAACAATGTATGAGAGTGCCTGTTGCTTCACACCCTTGCCAGCATTTAGTGTTTTCAGTGTTTTGGCCATTTTAATAAGTGTGTAGTGGTATCTCATTATTTTAATTTGTGTTTCCCTGATGATATGTGATGTGGAGCATCTTTTCATATGCTTATTTACCATCTGTTTTTCTTCTTTGGTGAGTTGTCTGTTAAGGTCTTTAACCCATCTTTTAATTAGGTTGTTCATTTTCTTATTGTTAAGTTTTAAGACTTCTTTGTATATTTTGGATAGTAGTCCTTTCTCATGCTTGTCTTTTGCAAATATTTTCTCCCAGTCTGTGGCTTGTCTTCTCATGCTATTGACTCAATATGTTTTTGATGCATGCAGTTGGTGCCTTAGGCTGATGTCATCAAATCCTAAGATTATTTCACAAACTGGCATATTTTTACCAGATGTTGCTTTTAGAGTGTTAAATTATTTATTAGCCAAAGTTGTCAATGGTTTAAAGAGAAATTTCTTTTACACTTTTACTTTGATGAAGTGAATATTTCTAATATCTTGACCCCTCTACTTTTGTCTTAGAATTACAACTTCCTGCCTTCACTTGCTTTGCTATCCAGTGTAGACTACAGCCTATCACTTCAATCACTCTTTTGCCAGTTACCGCTTTGCATTTCTGTTTGCTCTTCAAAATTCTAATTCTAGATCAATCCAATTGCCCATCTTTCTTTAGACTATACCTGGGTTGCTGAGTGCGGATGGAAAAAAAATCACACTGCATGACCCCCACAAATCCATGATCTCCAACCTCAACCGGATCCTCATTGCTGGCTGGCAGTTCTCCTTTCTTCAGTTGCTTCTCTTTTCTGTTGACCTTACCTATTTTGAAACATCTCTTCTTTCAAACTTTGTAGTCAACCATGATTATTTACAGTTTGCAAGTGGTTTTAATTCCTACTTTACAGAGAAAATGCTTGAACTTGGATAAAAACATGTCTTGTCACCAAATCTTACCCCACCTCCCCCCAATAAGGAGCAAGGGCATGACCCTCATTCTTAAAGCAAACACCTCTTTCAATGCTCTGGATGTACCTGTTCATAAGAACATCATTTCATCTATTATTCCCATTCTAATTGTATCTTTTATCTTTTCCTCTCCACTTCCTTCTTCATATCAGCATTAAAAACATGCTCAAGTCTCTTCCAGTTTTTCTATGTTTTCCTCTAGAGACCAACTTCTGTCATCTTTCTCTGGCACACTTACTGAGCAATTTGCCTCTTCTCACTGTCACTGCCCCTAATCTATTCAATTCTCAGTTTATGGCTGATGACTCCTTTCTAGAAATAAATATTCTCTTGTGTTAGCTTCTGTTATACTCTGACTTCTTTTTTTTCACTATATCCATTCTTCAAGTACTATTCTGGCTTCACAAAGCTGGTCGATCTTATCTACACTTGGTCATTGTTATAGCTCCAAATGAAGCCTCCACACCCGTCTCCCTCCTGACTACAAGCCTATATATCCAACTGCCAAGTGGAGATCCTCCACTCACCTCAAACTCAGTGTCACCCAAATCAAACTGATCACCTCCTTCCCTGAAATGTGCTTCTTATCATGTAGACTTATGAATCCATGAAAAAGCAGGATGAGGGAGCCAGCCCAGGGGCATAGTGGTAAAGTTTGTGCTCTCTGCTTTGGCGGCTTGGGATTTGCAGGTTTGATCCTGGGTGTGGACCTAGCACTGCTTGTTAAGCCATGCTGTGGAGGCATCCTACATAAAATAGAGGAAGATTGGCACAGATGTTAGCTCAGCGACAACCTTCCTCAAGCAAGAGGAGGAAGATTGGCCACAGACGTTAACTCAGGGCCAGCCTTCCTTACATACACACAAAAGAAGACAAAAAAGCAGGATACAGTACATAATACTCCACTTGGACACAGCAGTGTCACCTTACTACTGTGTGACTTGGCAAACATCATATCACTGAATCTGTTTCTTCTCTACAAAATTAGAATGACAAAGTGACAATACATACATTATAGGAGCCTGGTGAGATACATATAATATAATGCATGTGAAATGCTTCGACTAAAATACTAAGTGCTATATAATGTAAGAAGAAGAAGAAGAATCTCATCCAAGAAGATGAAAATTAAATAGGCATAGTTGGTCAATCATCTCTCATGGGAATATTATTTGTCCCAAAAGAGGGCACATTTATTTGTTTTTTCTATTCCTATGCAAAATGCCCCTTTTTTGTGTTCTTAACATTTCTTTGAAAGGCTGATTCTTCTGGGCTTTTGTATATCTCATGTGTTTATTAGAGGACTACTCACTTCTTTTTTTTTTTTTTGCTGAAGATGATTCACCCAGAGCTAACATCTGTGTCAATATTTCTCTATTTTGTATGTGGGTCACCGCTACAGCATGGCTACTAAGGAGTGGTGTAGGTCAGCACCCTGGAACTAAACCTGGTCTGCTGAAATAGAGTGAGCTGAACTTAACCACTAGGCCATGGGTCCTGCCCAAAATCACTTTTTAAGTATCTTTCTTTGTTCTCTTTTATTGAGGAGTAAGGAGTGGGCTCCTACACCACTTCAGCTGTTTTGGGTTTCTTTTTTTTAACTTATTCTCTTTTTGTAAAAGTTATCTTGAATTTTTAGATAGCTCCCTTTTCTTTCAAAGCAGCATTATATTTTTTTCTATTGTGAGAATTCTATGAGCTGTTCATCACTCTTAAGCCAACTTCTCTTTTATTAAAACGTGAAGCCTTTTAAATGAACTTTTTGAAATTTGCCTTTCCTAAAAGCTATAATTCAAGTTCTACTCTGTCAAACTCCCCTCCTGGATGATCACAAACTCTAACAACACTTGGTCACTTAATTTGAACTTTTATATCACTTTTGATCCACAGATTAATTTTTGTTGATCAGATTTGTTGTGGAAATAGATACTTTGTTGTGTGGTTTACCTTCCACAAAAAGTCCAAACTTTGAAAGATTCTGAGTTGAAACAATGAGATGTCTCACACTTTTGCTATGACCAAAGATGCATGTCACTATTGAAACTGTCATTTTGAGTAAATTTGGTATTTTCTATTTGTAATGGAATCATTATTTTTTCCACTGCCATGCATTCACTGTCCAATAGTACATAGAATCCACAGTTTTTGCTCTTTATGCAACTCTCTCAGAACCATAGTTTATGTACATATTAGAATTAAATTTGCAAAAATATCAGCAAAAAATCAAGTAATTTATCTTGTTACAGTTAATCTGCTTTTATCAAAGTATTTAAATTTCCACTCAATTAGTATCAAATGTCACCGGTTTAGAAGGAGGGCATGATAAAATTTTCTTGCCTATGCTGGTTTACAAAATGGATCTATAGGATAATTACTTTAAAATAGTTTATAGTTATTTCCCTTTTACAAAGCAATACCAATTTATTGCAAAATATTTAAACATTACAGAAAGGAGTAAAGTAAAAAACTTCTCACTAATCCCATTTCTCAGAAAGAGCTTCCAATGGCATTTTATATACCTCCTTCCCAAATTGTACCTGTATACTAACAAGTGTTATGTCCAAAAAGCAATAGATTATCATATTACATATATTGATAGACAACTTGCTTGTTTCACTTAATAATTGATAATGAATCTCTTCTGTTTCAGTTGATATACTTTTGCCTCCCTTTTTAATAGTTGCATAGTATTCCAATATGTGGATGAATCATATTTTATCCAATTAGCATACATTTAGATCATTTCCAATATTTTGTTACTAAATACAAAATTGTAATTAACACCTTTGTAATGTACTTTTACACGCTTACGTGAATATTTCTGTACAAACAATTTCTACAAAAGAATGAAAGGAAATACACATTGAAAATTTTGTTTCATATTGTTCAATTGCCTTCAAAGAAGATTGTTCTATTTTACATGCCAACTAACAATATATAATCTCTTTACTGAACCTTCATCAATTCTGAACATTATCTCTGTTGGGGGGTGGTGTCCATTCTGATAGGTAAAAACAACCCTAAAGTTGTTTTACATTATTTTCATTTAAAAAAATCTTATATTTAAATGTTTCTTTTTGCCCTTTGTGCTCCTTCCTTTTTTTAAACTTGGCTCTTTCTTATTTAGGTGCAATATAACAGAGTTAGGAGTAGTATAAGTTTAAGTGGTTGTATATGTTACACGTATCTTTTAATTTGTTTCTTTAAAACTGGTCTATGGCATTTTACCTCACAAAATTTTTTTTTCTATTTCCATTTTTTAATTTTTATTTTTATTGAAGTAACATTGGTTTATAACATTATATACATTTCAGGTGTACATCATTATATTTAGACTTCTGTATAGACTACGCTGTGTTTACCACCAAAGTCTAATTGCCATTTGTCACCATACAAATGTCCTCCTTTACCCCTTTCATCTTCCACCAACCCCCTTCCCCTCTGGTAACCACCAATCTGTTCTCTAAATCTATGTGTTTGTGTTGTTGTTTTATTTTCCACATGAGTGAAATCATATGCTGTTTGTCTTTCTCCATTGGACTTATTTTGCTTAGCATAATACCCTCAACTTTATCCTTGTTGTTGCTAATGGCAAGATTTCATCTTTATGACTGAGTAGTATTCCATTCTGTGTACATATATATATATATATATATATATATATATATACCACATCTTCTTTATCCACTCATCCATCAATGGTCACTTAGGTTTTTACACGTCTTGGCTATTGTAAAGTATGCTGTAATGAACATGGGGGTGCATATATCTTTTCAAATTAGTGTTTTTGCATTCTTTGGATAAATACCCAGAGGTGGATTAGCTGGATCCTATGGTAGTTCTATTTTTAACTTTTTGAGGAATTTCCATACTGTTTTCCATAATGTCTGCACCAATTTACATTGCCACGAACAATGTACAAGGGTTCCTTTTTTTACACATCCTCTCCAACACTTTGGTTTGAACCAAAAAAAAAGGAGAGGGTTTGATTAAATATTAGTACATATTTTCTGACAGTGAGAATGATTAAACATTGAAGTGAGTTGCTTTGGAGGTCTCTAAAACTTAGATAGATTCCACTAGTCCTGGAAGAGCCTAACAGATGAGATTGCATAAGGATTGAGTCGGCAACCCTGAGGCACCTTTCATTATTTCATGATAGCTCTGAAAATTTGTCTGAAAATGTCTCAAACACTAAAGGTAGATTCATATTCTTGGGAATATTCTGAAGGTTTAATTTGGTCTTAAAATAAACAAGAAGTCATCCAACTCTCAAATGGTTTACCCACTTTTTAGCTTATCCTTCTCCAATTCATCATAAAAACTACTTTTCAGATAAAAGTTCCCAGTCTTTGACTGTGATCAAATTATCCCCACGCTCAAGGACAACCTGAGATTACTGGGTCTGGATCTTTAGATCCTTGGTGATCTGGTCCCCAAATACCATTCTTACCCTTTCTCCACCTTCACTTCGTCATGAGTCGTAAGTGTAGCCAAATCTCACTCTTCACTTGTTCACAAACCAGCTCTGTAACTTTCCTCCCTCCTTGTCTTCCCATCTATCTATATGTCTATTGTCTAACTGTGTACATGCCATCCCCACTGCCTGTAATGTTTTCTCCATCTCTGTCTATACAAATTTCATTCATTGTTTGTTTATTATATCCCAGGAAGTTTTCCTTTTTCATCAGTTGAGGGTTCAATATGCAGCTATCATTTGTTTATATCTTGATCTCTACCTCTTGACTGTAAGCTTCACAAATCCAGTGTCTCTCTCATATTAATCATTCAGATCCCTAATGGGCATGGTTGTTTTCACATAGTAGAAGGCTTCTGAAAATTTGTCTAATGATAAGAATCACAATTAGGGATGCAGATTCCTGGGCTTAGCCTGGCTGTTGCATCAGGACCCTGAGGAGTGGTGGTAGAGAATTTCATCAAAAGGAAAGTTTGGAAATCATTAACATTTAATTACTTAATAAAAGATTGTTAAATAAATGAATGAATGAGTCACTTTTTATTTCCTTGGAGCTTCTTATTGAAGGACATTTCCTCAAGTATATTTTTCTTTGTCTTTCCTGCTTTTCTTGTTCCTGATATCTTCATCAATATACATTGGGCAAAAGGGTGTTAAACTCAGCAAAATTAATTGCTTTTAGTAGCTGATTGACAAATGATATTCTGATCATCCTTGTAAGTCTTAAAAAACAATGACGACTTTTGAGCAACACTTTCAGCTCTTAGGTAGGAGTTTAAAGTAACGTGGCAGGTAGAATTGGAAAACTGTAATGGAATGTTCCTAGACATCTTTATGTCACAGTTCACCTTCGCTTGGAAGGACTTCTTCAAAGACAGTGTAGGACTGTGGAAAGAACCTGAGTCAGAAGACCCACTGCTCCTTGATATGCAAATAACCCTGCTATGTGACATTTTAAAAATGCCTTCATTGTAGTGGGCTCAATTTATTCATCTGTAAAATAAGGGGGTTGGAGTAGCTGATCTCTAAGGTCCCTTCAGCTCTAAATTCCATGATTCTCTGATTCTTGTTTTATCTGAGAATTTCATTTGTCTATGTGATTTCTTTCTTGCCTCTGAAATGATAATTGAGGGTTGATTATACGTATCCAGTCCAATTATCTGTAGATCATAAAGATTTTTATTATTACACGTGGAAGATTAAGATGTATGAAGGGCATAAGATTGAAATCTCTACAAAGTCTAATGATAAAAATACCATTATATATATATGAATTTTCTTCTTTAGAATATTCTCCTGGCTTTTGATGTAAAAAAACATTTTAAGAGCAATGTTTAATATTTAGTACGCTTCCATTCTTGAAGAAGAATAGTGCTGAATTTTAAAAATATATGTATATGTATTAAACATGCTTTCATATAAATTTATATTACATCATTATTGAAAGCACTGAGCCATGGCAAACGATCTATTACATCATGATTTACTATGCTGTATTATATCAATTGATGGATTATAGCATGTCATGATTTGATATGTAAAATTTTAAAGATAATCAGAGATGCAAACCACAAAAATAGTTCATGTACCGTTTTCAGTAAAAACTTCTTTTTTCCACTCTCTGAAGTAATTTTAGAAGGTTCTATATTTTGGCATAGCTGAATGTCAATGCATTAGTTCTATGAGTATATAATATGCACAAAAAGTTATTAAGATAGGACCCATGATTTAAATAGCTGATGACACCAGATGAAAGATACAAAAGTTGTCATTTTATAATTCTCCACATTATAACTGTTTATCTGCTCTGATTGTTCAGTATTGTGTCAACTATGCTTTTAAAAATATGACCCGTTTTTTAAAGAATCAATATATTTTGCCTGCTATCCCCCTCAGCTGTTACTATCAGCATAAAGTTGCTACCGATGAATCAACAAAAATAATTCTTTGTTGGCAAGTGGAAAAAGAAGATAAGTTTCACAGAAAAATTTCCTGTCCTTTTAATCTGAATACTGGCATGACTAATAGGATGATAACTACAGATTTGAATAAAGGAGGACAACCATAAATTGCCGGAATTATAATGTGATCTTACAATCTTACAATTTCTAAAATGCCAACTATTTATAGTTTAGATATATTTTACATGAGAATATAGGTATTGTCCTTACTGAGTCTGACAGACCTAACTTTTTTAAATTAAAGAATAATAGTGCAATAGTATTGTTATTTAAGTGAAAAGGATTTGGGTATCAGACAGAGCCGAGTTCAATTCTTGCCTCCACAGTTTGCTAACTGTGACAACTAAGGGTAGACAACTACTTGAAGTTTCTAAACTTTTTCCTTTATCTATAAAAAGGGACTGATAATCTTCTACTTCTTAGGAACGCCGTATTATGTGAGACCACGTATTAAATGTGCCTAAGAAATTATGACTGGCTCCTAAAAAGTTCTCAATAATTCTGAATATTACTATTGTCTGTTTTAGGTTTGTGCAATACTTCATATTTACTATCTACTCTTCAAAGAGTTTCTTTTTTTTGTTTAATTTTTACTGAAGTTCTGAAACATTCAATGTATTCCAAGTTTTTTTCAAAAAACTATATTCATCAATTCAATCGGTCATAGTTTTAGAAATTGTACAGTCTCGCAGACCAATGTTTTCCTGATTGCATTTTGCTTGGAGAATCTAAACTATTTAGTCTCTTCTCCACAGAAGTTTTTCTATGTGCTTCTATATTCAGGGAACTCTGTAACTTGTAATAGAGCTGAGAAAGACAAAACAGCAAAGAACATGCAAAGAAAATACCACTATCATCATATGACAAATTATTATGGCTAATAGTTTATTCGAGGCACCTTTTTTGGGGGAATTTTTTAAACTTCAAAATTAAATGAGAACCCAGCTTGTCCAAGCCTCCCCCTCCTTGGACACTGGTACATTTAGAATTAAAGGCAGTGGTATATGTTTTTTAAATGCATGTATTGGATAGCTTCCACTTGCCCCTCCAGATCCCCTTCCATCCTTCTCCACCTTGGTCTGTACCATGGGAGGTGATTCTGAATGGATAGCATTAATGGGGTTCTTCACCCTCTGGCTTCCTATTGGAGTTGGCATGTGGGGTTCAGGAGGTTTGGAGGAAAGGAAAAAATTAGGCTAGATGTTTATTCCTCCAAAATCCCTCCCTGCAGGCTTGTCTGAGGTTGTCTACATCCCTCTGTGATAGGTTACGTCTCCCGCCAGGTGGCCCTGCCACAGACCTCTTTCTTTCTCTCCTGGTTCTGGTAACTGCCCTCTCCCCTGCTCTCTCAGGCCCAGAGGTGGGTGGTAATGGTGATTTGATATTTTGCAGCCCCTGGTTACTGCACTAACCCTGTGACTTCCCTACGTCCTTCCCACGCTTTGCAAATCTCTCTATATTAGACTCTCCCTCAAGTACTCAGCTTGAGTTTGCCTTTTACTTCCTACTGCGACCTAGACCCCCTACAATACTCATACATGAGTAATTATTATTGGCCAACTGTTAACATAATCTACATAGTATATATGAGTGAGAACTTCAAATGACATATAGCAGGGTACTGCGAGGAACTCTTAGTGATGGTATGCAAGTATTTGGCATAGTACACACACAAAAGTCCTGTCTTATAATTCAAAAATAGTTTTATCGAGATAAGAATATATGCAAAAATGTAAATGTCTTGCTTTATGAAGATTCACAGAGAGATTTAATATCCAAAAAGATCCTTTTTTTGCTTTGTGTGCAGATGTAATATAAGTTGTTAAATGTCTTAAAACCTGTAACATGATTACCTTCCCTTATGGGAAGTCCCTGTAGCAAGTTTTTACTACCACATTGGCTCAAAATATTGTAATTCATATACTATGAAGATCTCTGAAAAATCCTTGTTCATCCTCGTGTGAATAAGAGCGTGAAATACCCTTCCTATTAGGGGCCTTTGTCCCATTAATGTTAATGCACCCATGAAACTAATCTGATGCTTTTAAACTTTATTTTTAAACTCCAGTACTGAATCCCCAGATTATACTATCAGTACAATGTCATTGAAGAACAGCTCTGGGCAAAAATATGAAGTATGAAGCTTATTTCCTTCCCAATAGATTTATCTGTGCCATCCTGATAAACTTCCCATGCCTATCAAGATAACCAAAATAAATTGAAAAACTTGATGTCAAGTGAAAGTGAACACTTAATAGTCTTCAAATAATATCACAGAAATTCAATTATTCCCCCAAATACTTACTAAGCACTTACTATATTACATCAGGAACTTTTTGAGGTGCCGGCTATAGTGAACAAAAATGACAAAATCCCCTATTCTAATAGCCCTACAGTCTAATAAGGAGAAGACAGAGACATATTTAAAAAGTGAAATTAAAATATTGTTATCATTACCACTCTCACTTCTAAGCCTGTCAAGTAAAATTAAAATGGAGAAAGGTGAAGCAGGAGAGAAAAATATGGAGTTTCAGCTTTTAGTAGGGTGGTCAGGGAAAGGTGGAATGAAAAGTTGATCTCAAGCAAAGACCTGAAGGTGGAGAGGTGTTTGAGGAAGAGCAAGGAGACAGAGGGGCCAGAGCAAAGAAAGTGAGAGCAATAGCCTTAGTCAAAGTGACCAGAGGTTGGGTCTGGTCAGTCCTGGTAGGCTTATGTAAAAATCATGGGTTTTTTTCAGAGGGACTCAGGATGTAGAAAGATGATTGTGTCTAAATTATATTATAAAAGAATCATTCTGCTTGCTGGGTTGAAAAAAGATGGTAGGCTGCAAGTGGACCAGGGTGGAGATGGTGGCGGTGATGAGAAATGGCTGGAAGTGAGATGATGCAGAAGTTTAATCTATGAGTTGTAGAGATTCCAAATTACGTGTTAGCTAGGAAGGAATAAAATGCCGTATTTTAAAGGTAGTGGAATCTATAAGAGTATACAAAGAAATGAAAAACTGTAAAACTTCCGGGAGTAGAAATTTCCTTTTCACATGGGTATATAATAATCACATTTATATGGTCTTGCTATATGATATGTCAGTGATTCTATTGTAGATCATCTGACTGAAACTAAAAGAAAAAGGGAGAAAGTGCTTATCTAAATTGGGGAAGCTAAAGAATTAGCCAAGGAGTAAAACAGGTTAATAGTTTGGGACTTCATCCTTAAATAGCTGGTAGAATGTTTCACTGGCATTCTATCCCTAGGGATAAAAATATGTCATTCATAAAAAGGAGGAGAAATGTACTGAATTGGCCTTGACTAACGGATGGCCACTAGATCAAAATTTAACTGTTTGAATCAATAACATTCAGTGGTCAAGAGAATTATGTGCAGAGTTCTAGTAGCAGAAGGAGAGAACAGGGAATTAATGTTTATTGAATGTTTACTATGTTCTAGAAACTGTGCCTTTACGTTTTCTTACAGTATCTCATTTAAACCTCAAGACATTCCTGAAAATGGCATTAAGAGAAAAGTAATTAGGAAAATCATTGAAGGTAGTACAGCAAGAAGTCATGTAAAAGCAAATAGTTCCACGTGACCAAGAAACTGGATGAGGAGTGGGGAATGTGAAGAGATTTAACACTTTTATACTGAAGTTACTGAAAATTTTAAGTAGTACTGCGACTTCTTGCATTTGCGCATTAGACTGTTTTGGTAGCAGTATGGAGGCGAGTATTACAGGGAGCTAAGGCTGGAAACAAATGACTAGTTAGAGGGGTATGGAATCAACAAATGCAACAAATGACTATGACCAGGAGTAAGGCAGTGGCTGATAAGATGGTGAAGACTAGATTCCATAAACAGTAAGAAATTAAAATAAGAGGATTTGGTGATTATGTGGTAGGATACAAGTGTGTGTATGTATAAAATCATCACCAGGGATTCTTGAGACCACCATTGTGAAAATTCCGTAATATAGTAGGATGGTAGGTTTGGAACTTATTTATTGGGATGCTCAATAATCACTTTATTATAATGATTTTACTCAGTTCCTCTCATACAGGTTTGCAAAGGACTGAAGAAGCAGAGTTGACAGCTGTACTTTTGGGTATTTTGGTATTTGTTTACTCGTGTTGTCACATTTGTATACTCCTCTACAGTCACTTTATTGGATGCATGCAAATTCCTTTCCCATGTTATTTCTATGCATTTGAAAGAAATCTCCATTCAGAGCATTATTCATAATAATAATGTGTTCCATTTTTGTTTTTTTTAAACTGGTGGAAAATAAGATCCTTCAATATAATGAGGACCCATGACACTATTCCAACTTTCCAAATGAAATGAAAATCCTTTGATTTTAGCTTGCTATTGGTCTTCGTAATCATCCTTGACTAATTCTACAGCATAAGCATCAGAGCAGGAACATGTAAAACTTCTCAATGTCTGTCAAAATGACGTAATGCCTGAGGAGAATTGGCCTAGTTTAAACAGAAGTTCAAGTGTGTGCAATCAAAGTAATCAATAAAAGCTGATTAGGTATTATAATGGGACAGAATTCTTACTGTTCTATCTGCTCGTTAATTCAGACTTTTCTCATTCTTAGAGATTACAAACCATAATTATAATTTATAAATATTTTACGTCAAGTGAAATATTATTTGCCTCTACTAATTACATACAAATCATTCTATGTGGACCTGATACACCCTTATTCTTCAGATGACTGAAGCTAAAGTTAGAAACTCATACATTCACTCTATCCTCATATAAATGCAAGTCTAACTTATTTAAAAAGATTAAAACACAGACGTTAGGGGACACGGTTAACCAAGTTTTCTGCATGTAGCTGCTGTGTTTACAGTTGCCCAAACTGACTTGAAGTATATTCAAAACAATTTCCTCTAACACTCCTGTGTAATTGTATTTTAAAGTCAAACTGGATTTTCTTTCCTCTCAAAGCAAAACTTTCCTCTATGCGATGCTTTCCTCCACAATTTCTCCCCTCTGTGCAATTGCCTAATGCTGATTCTTCCATCTTCATCTATCTCAAAGCTCAACCCTAATTCAACCTTTTTTTCCTGACCTTTTGCTTGATTTTAAGGAAAAAAATTCACCTCCATTTCCTTTTGGGACTTAACATTATAGCTCTTTGTGAACTGGTCACACCTTCCCTGCTCTAGAGTGGAAGCATATAGAGGGAAGGAATTATTCATCTGCTGATCAGTTGCATCCACAGTGCTCATAGCGTGGGCCTTATACAGAGTAGAACGTCTATAATGACTAAGTGAGGAATGAGCTTTTGCTCTTTCGTTAGTAGGTTGCTGTATTTTTAAAACAAATTATTAGCTATCTTCAAAGAATTATTCTTATGGATTTTTTTTTTTTGATTAGCAAGTCCTTCTTCAGGGTAACACTGGTTTAAAAAGGAAACTCTTCATGAGAAATGTCTAAAAACGGAGAAAACAGATTTCAAATCATAGCTACTCAGCTTTACTTAAAAATACCCAGATATGCTTCCTAATGTATCCATATAGAATCATGACTCACCATTTACTTTATATAAGTTTCACATTTCAGAGGAACTATTTGCTTTTATCAGAATTCATTTAAATTGTAAATTTTATACAAAAAAATCTAAAATAATGTTACAATTTTTATTCAGATCTCATATTCCTGATAAAATATAATAAGTATCATATCTTGCAATTAATATGAAGCAGGCTTTCCATATTAATTCATTTGATCCTCACAACTGCTTCTTGGTTTACATACAACTACAGTCCGCATTTAATAGATGGAAAAAGTAAGGAAGGGTTTCCGTAACATGGCTAAGTTAACACAGCTGGTTAAAAAAAAGCACAGCAGCAATTTGAATCCACGAAGTGTGGTTCTCAGCCACTATATCTCACTGCCTCCGTGTACTTTAAAGACTATTCTTGATTTTTCCAGAATGAGATCCATGCCACTGTTTTCTATTTCTTCCTGCCCTCCTACTCTCTCCACTTCTGGGCTTGCTAATCTACTATAGAATTTTTCATATTTGTTATTCAAATTCATGAACAGTCTTGGTTCACAAGATTTGAATGCATTGATAACAGGGGCAGTGTCTTTATCACCCCCTTTATGTTAGCGCAACTGAGTTGCATTTATGAGCTTTAGTTTTCTCCTCTGTAAATTGAAAATGACAATACCTATATCCAAGATAAGTGAGGGTATCAATTGAGATAAATTGTGTAAAATAAGCAACATATTTCCTGAAATATACTGTTGCTCAGTTAGTTATATTTATTTCTTCCTCCTTTAATATTCTTTAGAATTTGAGAAAAATTGTCTGTGTAGAACAAAAAGCATGGGATCCCACTTTTATTTGTAAAATTTTTAAGCAAAAATGACCTACATTTGGTATGCAATTAATTGCCAAATGCATTTCCTAGTTCTTTTCCATATGACAACGCTAAAATCGTTCCTATCCACACTGATCATCTATATTTTTCATTTATTGATTACAAATTTCTGGGACTCAAACACAATCGGGGGTGATGGCAGATGTGCTATTGAGTGTCTGGGTGTATATGTTTATATTCCTAGTCTTTCCAAAAAAGTCTTTGCAGAATTAATTATGGAAATCAACATAAAGGTAATGTCTAAATTGAGAATTTCGTTTCGTTATAGTTCAGTAAGGTGATTATAAAGCTCAGTTTCAGGGCACTGTTTGTCTTCTCCGAAACATAGGGTGTGAATTCCAAAATATATTTCTTGTTCAAGTGAGTATGTAAAATTCAGAATCAGATAAAATGAGACAGTAAGCTCTTTTTTTATTGAAGAATTTTCCAAACTATGGAGGAACTTTCTTCCATCTCTGAGGCACCTATTAGCACTTTCATAAAATACCCACTGGTATTCCTTGGAACACAGTTTTGGAAATGTTGGTTTGATATGAGACAATTGAAGATGTTAAACCTATGTTTCCAAAGATACATATATGTTAAAAATTGTTGCTTGAAAAACTGAGTTACTTGGTCAAACCCATTTAGAAAATTAATGGAGTTAAATGATTTTTTCTTATTGCAGGAATTCTTAGAAATTTTAATATAGTAAATATGTCTGTTATTAATATGCCAATAATATGTTAAAATCTCTAAGAGAGTAATTCCATATGTGGCATAGCCAAAAATAATTAGACTATTGGTCACTTTTCTGTAAAAATCCTTATTAACATCTCATGGAACAGTAATGTTATGAAAATAGTTTTGGCAACTTTGTACTAGATCACCAGTTCTCAAAGTGTAGTCCCCTGGCCAGCAGGATCCTCATCACCTGGGAACATGGCAGAAGTGCAAATTCTCAGGCCTCGTGCCTGATCCACTGAATCACAAACTCTGGGACTGGGGCCCATAATCTGTTTTAACAAGCCCTCCAGGTGATTCTGACAAACACTATAGTTTGACAACCATTATTTCAGACGTCCGTAAGACTGACCACAATAATCAGTGCAAATATTTTTAACTGGACTTAAATTAGAAAGGTCATTTATAAAATCGATAAGGAAATTTTAAAGGTATTATTATGGACTAAATTGTTTCTCACCAAAATCCGTGTTGAATAACCCCCGAGTACCTCATAATGTGACTACATTTGGAGATAAGGTCTTTAAAGAGGTAATTAAGGTAAAATGAGATCACATGGGTGCACTGTAATTTACTATGACTGACGTCCTTATATGAAGAGGAGATCAGGAAACAGACATGCGCGCACAGAGGAAAGACCGTGTGAGGATACAGCAAGAAGGTGGCCACCTGCAAGCCAAAGAGAGGCCTCTGAAGAAACCAAACCTGCAGACACCTTCATCTCGGACTTCTAGAATTTAAAACTGTGAGTAAGTAAATTCTGTTGTTTAAGCCACCCAGTCTTTGGTATTTGTCATGGCAGCCGTAGCAAATCAATACAGATATATGTTTCTATCATTGAACTTTTGGATTTAGAGTCAGATCAGTTCAAGGGGTCCTTTGGCCTTTATAAAGGACTACGTTTACTTCACAACTTATCTTCATGAAAGCTCACAAATGTTCTAATATTTCCGAAGAAATGATACAAAGCATTATTGCAGTTGTTTATAACTTGGGCTTTGTAAGCCAGAAGACTCAAAAGAAAGTTTAAAGCAGAGTTAGTAGCTCTTGGCTTGTTAATGTAATTAGCCTTTTATTGTCTAAGTTTAAAACAAAAGCTTATTTCCATACTACCTCATCATCTTGGTTTAAGGTCTTTGTTTTTTTGTGTTTCCAAGTAGCAATGGTAGTATTTGGTATTTTGTTTAGGAAAAAAGGGAAGACTTCACTGGAAAACACCTAATTTATCTTGTAAAAACTCCATTGCTTTTTGTCATTTATTAGCACAAAGTATACTAAAACAATAATATGTTTGCCTGGTTTTAAAAATATTTATCCCACACACCATTAATACATTTAATACCATTATAGATTTACGTGGTGTCTGTGTATTGAGAGGATCAGGCCTTAGGTGGCTAGAGTTAATTCTTTCTATATGGCTGCTTGCGATGAGACTTCCTCTGACATATATCTCATGGTGGTTCCCGTTGATTGATCTAATTATATACACATGGTTTTATTGGAGCTCTGTGAATCTGGAGATATGCATGTTTGCTTAATGTTCTACGAGCACAATTCAAAACCCTTTAGGCTTACCAGGATTGTTTCCATAATCCTTAACTGAGAAAAGTAAGCCTTGAGAATTTTGAAATACCCTGCCTAAATCAAGCTCCTGGGCCAGAAAATATCCCCATTTGATTTTTTTAAAGAAAAAATCTTTTTAAAACATATGTAATCTATTTTTTGTATGAAAGTCATTTTAAAATAAGACACATTTATTTGAGTGTATACAAATGTCTTTTCTCTATGGTTCTCGATTCTCAAATTTGAGGAATGAATATTTTCAAAAAGAATATGCAAAATAAAATTACATCATAGTAAGCAAGCAGCGAATAGCAGAGAAATATTAGTATTTCAATGCAAGGCTAATAACAATCCTAAAATTATTACATTTTATGTATGAAGATATAGCAAGATTCTATTAATTTTAATAAGCTTAAGTTAATTTTATTGAATACACTTGAATAGAAGATATGAATCTGTGAATCTTAGTTCTTTTATTGCTCTCTTTAATACATCAAGAATATCATCCTGATGCTTGAAACATCCAGTTGTGTCTATGATCTGTGGTTTATCCTTTCTCTCTGCAGTTTTAGCTATTTTTACATTTTTTTCTTTGTATTGCTTGAAAAATAGTTCTGACAAACAAGATTACTCTGTTTTCTATCCACTCTGGTGTTTTGGGGTTTTGAGTGTCATTTTTTAACAAAGCTTTAGCTCCATGAAAGCCCAAGGCAAACCTAAAGTTTTGAAATGTACTTCCACAGATCTATTAAATTTTTCTTGACTGAATCATTTTATTTAATAACCAAAATCTTGTGAAACATAAACCAGCAGAACAGTAACACTGATTGAAGTCTCTCCCATAGTCCTCCTCCCCCTACCACATATACACATGCTTAGCCGCAGTAAAAACCCAAGGGGTGGCTGGATGGGAGCTAAATAATGGTGGTGGGGGTGGGGAGACTACTTAAAAAGGAAAAGAACAACCAATGCGTGACTTGTTAAAAAATGGAGAGCTTTGTAGTCCATAGTCACATTCTTTAAGCAGCCAAAGTAGTTTGCTTTCCTAGTACTAACTTTGGAGAAAAGGGTTATCTAATATGCTTCTGGAACTGAAGTGGCAGTTAGCTTCTAAAGAAAGGAAAACCGGTTCAAGCAAAGTTTGAAATCACTGGGTGTTGATAGTAGCAGTATAGCTTTAAGGAGTTATCATTTCAAAAGGTAAGACAGTTTGATCAATGAAGGGAAGGTTAAAAGAGTTTCATGATTCAGAAAGAGTCCAAAACCCAAACATGATCTGAAAATGTTTAAGGGGGACTCCAGTGTTAAAATGCACACATGTTCATTTAAGAACATCTCCTGTCATAAGAACACTTAATGATTGATTCATATTCTTCTATTTGCACACTCTTCTAAATGCCTGGTGATATTTATTGAGCCTTTATTGTTAGACGTTACATTAAAGGATTTCTTAATTGTCTTAAGAAACTCACGGGTGAGAACTATCTTTATCTTCATTTTACAGATGTGAAAACTGAGGCATAAAAAGGTTAAGTAATTTGCTCATGGCAGAGGGTTGGAGGCAGGAGTCAATCCTAGGCTTTTTTTTTTTGAGGAAGATTAGCCCTGAGCTAACATGCATGCCCATCTTCCTCTACCTTATATGTGGGATGCCTGCCACAGCGGGGCTTGACAAGCAGTGCGTAGGTCTGTGCCCGGGATCCAAACCAGCAGTGTTGCCTAATGGTGAAATAATTGTTGAAGGTTTGAATATTAAGAAACTGGGAACTTTTCTTACCAAAAACCACACCAAACCAAACCACAAACACTAAGAATTTGGTCGTCTCTGGTTCCAAATGGAAACCAAAAAAAGATTTTTCCATTTGGATCTTCATATCTGCTTTGTCGACTAGCCCCGTCTTAACCGTTTAGAGTGTATTAACACAATAAAGTTGAGATTTAAGAAGTAACTATTAATTTATTTTAATATATTCCCAGTCTGTATATATTCTAGGTTAAAACACATGTTTTTCTTTTTCTTTTTTTTTCTTATTCAAAACCTTTAGGCTGGAGTACACCCTTAAATTTCTTTGTTTATGATTGGGTTTTTTTCACTGTTTTCCAATAGACCAAGTATGACTTTTTGAATCCATTAGTAACGTGTAATTGAAAATTTAGGCAGTGATTCAGTTTTTGCCTAAATGTAATATTATACCTAAAGACAGATTGGAGAAAAAATTTGAAATATCAGATATGTAGCTCTGCTTTAAATCTGGATTAACAGTGGTTGTCTTGAAAACATTGGTAAAGTTAACAATATGAGAATGTAGTATGCAGCTGTAGTTAGTGAGTTTGCTTTCTTATGTGCATAATATGAGCTAGTAATGGAGGTAATGTCATATAGTATTTAACTCTGACATTTAGTGTTTGCCCTGGTAGATGGGCTTCCTTTTACTTAAGTGCCATTACTTTTATGTAGTCCATTTTCATTGCATTTAGTCCCATTTTAGTAATAATGCTTGCATGATTTACCAGGCAAATGCAATCTTTGCCCTGAATGGCACAGTGCAAGAAAAAATGGAAGCTGTTAAGAGGCTGAATGGCAAAAAAGTATTATTGACCTATGCTGGCAGCCATGTGTTTCAATTATTTTCAAGAATCCATTTGTCAAATAAGTGAAGCGATGTGGGACGTCAAGTTCAAGCTGGGGTTAGTGCCTTTCTACATCTGATATGATGTATCTTCTGTAGCCATTTAATTGAATTACCCAATTTATTTTTCAAGCAACAATGCTCTACCAAGAGCCATGACATTAAACAATTAAATATGAGTTTAAAAGTCTGCATTTTGTGTAGTTCATCATTCCTCTGCAGCAGAAAGTGAGCCCAAGGGCCTGAGGATTTCTGATTTTGGTATAGCAAAAGCCTAGCTTCTGAGGAACACCCTAACTGTCCCATATGGAAACATTTTAAAAATAATACTTCATAATTCTTTCTTTTAGCGGAATGGTGGGCATAAACATTTAGAATTTAACTGAGATTACTCAATAATTCCTTGAGAAACAACGTTCTATGTGGAAAAGCAAACTAGGCTGTGATCCCTTTACTAATTAATGCTCCATGAGTTTGATTAACAATGCTTTTCTATTTGAAGTGGCTTCCTTTTGTGAATACAGAAAAGAAACCCCAATGAATAAAAAAAATCAGACTTTGAAAGAATTATGAAGGGGAAAATGCAGTTAAGGAATACTTGTTTTCAAATCACTAAAATATTCTGGGCCATTATCACTTACAAAGTTGTTGATACTTTCAACGCAAAACAAGTTGAGTGACCATAACTCTTCTATTTGAGGAGCACGTGGGATTCAAAGCAAACGCATTCTGGCTTTAGTTAGGATAACTATTGTGGAAGGACACCTTTAATTTTTATTTGTTTTTGCTGGGGTTTTCTATGACAAGTGTTAAGGGCACTTTATTTTAGGTTTTCTTTTGTTGCTAACTTTGACATAAAGATATGTTTTTCATCTGAGGAGAATAATTACTGAAACGCACAGAACAGAAGCGACTTATATTTTTTTTCAATTAACATTCAACAATTAAATTTTAATACGGTCAGGGAATTGTTCAGATCCTTTTGTATAGGGATACGGCACCTTTAATTATCTGCCCTCTGGTGCCAAGCCTTTTCTTTGAGTGCTTCCATAAAAGCTTATTGCAGCTAGTTATTGAGCAAATTAGTACTTGAGTTTTGGTAAAAAATGTCTTTATTAGTCCTAAAACCGGAGTCACTGTGCATTCCCAGAAGGCGTGATTTTGTTTGATGAATAAATCTAGTAATTATCCTGCTGTTAGGGCTGTACCGCAAATGTCATAAGCAGATAAACAGAGCGAGTAAGCCTTCCGTAAATTCTCTAATTATCTATGTTGGACTACTTATTGCCTGCAGATGATTTATGAGCGTATTGATATATCCTTAAGTATGTTCATTTGAGTTCACAGATGCAAATAATTAAGGCACTAGTCATTTACAAAGGAGGCTTCAGGTCAGGGTCATTTCATTATAAAATTTCAGCCTGGCTTGTACTATAAAACAAGATATAGATATAATCGACTTGACCAGGATATTTCCTAAGAGACATTTAATTTTTTTCCTTTTCTCTCTTTCTGTAGATTTTATTACTCTCACCCATTATTTTCATTTCCAACTTTCTTAAGTCACATATTTTTATTAAGAAATATTAACTATCCTATTTTTCATATTTCTAAAATTCTTGGCAAAATGATCACTAGGAAACACCAGAATTTCTTTAAAATATTTAAATGTCATTTTAAAATTTCTAAAACATGTTCTTCAAATACAGGTGTTTTGCTTTTCTCTTTGACTATTTCACTTGAGGTAATTGATTTGTTTAAACTGCAGAAAATTTTATAAAGAATATTTCGTTCTTATACTTATTTTTTAATTGACTAAGAAATCAAATGTATAAATGTCTTTAAAATAATAAACTATTTTTAATAATTAAACTAATATACCTGTCTATGATAGGAAAAAGAAGTTACTCTGAAAACTTGAATGTGAATATTCAATGAAAGTATTTGATACTAGTTCTCCAACACATTCAATTGCAAACAGTTTAAGAAGATGAATGATCCTAAGATGCGTATCTTGGCACTTTTCGAGCTGTGAAGTTTGGAAGAAAATACAACAATTAAAAGAGAGTGTAGACATTGTAGCATATTTAAAAAACAAATTTTGTGCCAAAACAAAATTAAGCAAGCAAAAACAAATTCTTGCTTTTGATATTGCTAGGAGTCAAAGAGCTAAATAGAATCACATGGATGTAATCATCTACTTGATTATTTGATTTATGTGTAAGGAACAAATCTGTTTCTGGTCAAATCCTTATTAAAATGAGATTTAGCTATATAATTCTTGAAGAAGGCTACTGACAGTTTTCTCAAGGGATTTATTTCAGTTTCAGGTCAATGTATTTCCCATCTAATAAGAGCAAATTAATTGGAAATTTACGTATACTTACAAAAGAGAAAATCGGGGTCACTCCTGTAGTTTCAAACTAAGAGGGACAATGGCTCAAACCTCTAGAATCAATCCGGTCTACACAGAACCCTTTGTAAAATTGATCTGACTCGATATCAGAGGCAAATCCTTAGCAGACTTGCTACTGGATGAAAATCAAGGTCATTATCTTAGAAGCTGATAAATAAAGGGATATTTCTTTTTAATATATTGAAGTGGTATTTCACGAACATACTGTAATAACAGAGCTGCTTCTCTTGTGCCCTTCCTTGTTCCCTTCCTTTCCCAAAACACATTCACAGCTATCTCCACATCCTCGTCTACCCTCTACACAGTCCGTGTGTAACAGAGATCACATTCACTTGCTTGGGATTCAGTGCATCAGATTTGATATTCTTTCTCTTCCATTATGCACTAAAACGCTTGAGTATTGTAAAGCCTTTTAAAAAGAAAAATCCAGTCAGCTTTTACTTTAGCTTGTCTATAAAGATAGCCTAAATGCCAATTCACTCCCAGAAATTATCTTATAAATATAGAACTGCAGAAATGCATTTTATCATACAAATAGTTTATTGGTAGTAACTCATAAAAACTGTCTTAGAGCTCGCAAAAGTATCACTTTTCACATTTCTGGCAGTCATATGCAAAAATCAACAGTTTTACGAGTACTCCATCTTTGAAAATTCCTTCTTAGCAAATTGTTTTTGCAGATTTTTCCTAAATGAGGTGTGTATGCCATTAACAATCGTTTGACATCATGAGGAAATCATATATATATATGTGTATTTTTTGTAAATAGAATACAGATTTATAAGTTAAATCCTAAAAGTTAGTACTTTAAGAAATAAACTTTTTTATTCCAAGTGTTATTTCAGCATATATGAAATTATGGACCTAGAAAAAAATCCTTAAAAACAAATTAAAATCATTTATATTTTTAATGAAGTTAAGAGATTTATCCAAGATTGCGCAGCTGGAACAAAATCGGGATGTAGGTCTTCTGACTCCAGTCCATTTGCCTTTACAGCATGGTGTTGAATATACTCCTACTCTTTAGTTCTCTATAAATATACTTTCTACTCAAATTCATCATTCACTTGACATTTATTAAGTAATTCTAGAAATTATAAGTATTGTTAATTTATTTATAGTTCCCATTCCTGGAACATCTTGGTGTTTTTTTTTTTTATTCTAACTGTTCCATAAAACTAATAAGAATCGACTTTCCCTTCCTTTAAGAAATTTAATTTTCTTCTGTTTTACGTTTCAAAATATGAACATTAAAGCTGATAATAGGGGATCAGTAAATATGTGTTGACAAATTTGTTGAATGAGTTAAACACAAACACACACTAATAATTTTGCTTTAATATAAGCATTCAAATAAAACAAATAGCAAGCGATTACAGTGTGCCTAAAATTGTGCTGATACTGTGGTGTTGTGTAGTTGGGATTGGCTTAGACATCCTGAGTGCCTGAAATTATATTACAGGAACCTTGACTCTGAAGACCGGCTGTGCGGGACAGTGATGCCACTGTTTTGGTTCTAGTCGCCAAACTGCTGGGTAGCTGGGAGGCAGAGAAGATTCCTCCAGATGTCAGGGAGATCTGGGGCAATTCTTTTTGGCTTTCTGAAGTTGGCTTTGTGGTATTGGGGTCAGGATGTTTTCATCTCTTGACAAATCCTTTATAGAAACAATTCAGTCATCACTCTTAGCTTAAGAAGTCCCTCAAATTCCTGAGTATTTTAGGTCTCTTTTGGTGCCTATTGTTAAAATAAACTGGAAAAGGAAAAATAAGAAATTATGTCATTGAAAGTGCTTACACTATAAAGTAGCTTGTAAGTGATTATTTCATTTTCAAACACACTTTCCCAAATGCTGGAACATCTTTTTATTTAATGTTGGTGTCTGAGATTGAGAATGCGTAGAGAAACAGGTAAACAGCCGTCTTTCTGTGTGGGCATTCAATCACTGTCAACAGCTTATTTTTATGAGTACTAAATTTACTTTCAAAATAAGCACAGTGAAGAAAAAGAAGGTGATGTTAGAATTTAAATAGCGATATATCACCTGACTAGTGTTCATGCATAAAATGCAATCAGATCCTGTTGGACCTGTGATAGGACTATTAACTGACCTACAAGGATAAAAGCACAAAGGTAGATATCTAATTCCCTTGCTCCCTGCCCAAGTGAACATTTTTCAAGAGAGCTAACTAGTTAGAATCATTGATTTTTCCTCTTTGCTATTCTATGATCCTCACCAAGATTTGAGCTTATTCATTTTAACATGACTTCATTAAATCTCACAGTTTATCCCAGAAGAAACATGCGTCGTAAGAAAGCAAACGGAAGTTGAGGAATATCACAAAGCATAATTCACAGTTTTTATAGTAATCTTATTTGTAATGTCTGACAAAATTGTCATAGTACTTTGATGTTAGATATAGAACATTTCTCTAATTCTATTGTCTCCTTCCCTTGAAGACTTTCCTTTCCATTTTCTTTTCAGTGAGAACTTTATATAACCTAGTCGGAGGGGTATGTGTGTGTGTGTGTGATTTGTTTAAAAAATTTTTTGTTTAAAAAATTAGCTCCTCATCACACTAAAACACTGGGAATTATGCTTTCTGTTTACATATCCTCTGTGGTTGTAGTGTTTTAATTTCCTACCACTTTATTTACTGAAAACTTATACAATGTGATTATCTTTATATACTAATGAAAATTGTTTGATTGGCTGACAAATTTGAATATTATAACTGTTACTGCACATTCTTCATACTTTTTCCAGTTCTTAAAAATTTGTTTGTTTTTGTTTCATTTGCTTTTACTTTTTTCTCCTAAAGTATCAAAACTGAAGAGTAAAAATTTAGAGTGAAGAATGAAATAAAATACCAATAGTTTTCATTACTTTTAGCCCATAGATCTTTATTTTCTGAAAATGAGAAAAAAAATGGGTATTTTAAAGAATTTGTTAGTGTCTGTAATCCTGAGCATTCATCCTCAAAACAGTTTAGCATCAGATGAAAGTTCCTCAATAAGCGATATATGAATTGGTCATATCTTGAATGTGTTTTGGGTTTTGCCTGAGTTGGGTCATTTCAACTCAGCTGCTTTGGATTCTGTGATCGGACACAGTATTGCATGTGGTATGTAGTGTTTCAGCATACCCCGAAGAAGCAGAGATGTCTATGCAGAGCCCCATTTCCATGATTCTCTCAGTGATCTACAGTGAGCAAAGAAAGGAATCCACTTATTCACCAAAACTATGTCAAAGATGTAGCCAAATCTTTTGTCTACAAAAGGTGTGTTGTATAAAGTTTGTGGAAAATATGGGAGAAGTATGTGTGATTTCTGAGATTCTCTGGTATATTGCACAAGATTAGGAAGGACAAGTAGAAGATATTAGGAAAGCGGATAAAAATTGAGACCTTACAGACATATCTTTCACTCCAGCCCTTTGCAAAAATTATTCTCATCCTTTGGCCAATAGTCAATCTGGAATTTCTTTGAGGAAGATTGCTGAATAGAGTATAACTTTCATTTAATGTGACTCAACACAAACTATTTTAGTTGTGTATTCATGAAATATTACATATTAAATTCCAGCTAAAATAGAACTAAAAGGAGGCAAATAATTGTAACCAGCGTATGAAAAAACTATGTATATAGGAAAACTTGTTAATGGTACTCACTGGCATCATTTATCGTCATAGAGGATAAGAGATTTCTGGAACTGAGCAGGTTTGGTGGTGGTTGTTCAGTCTTTTGAAGATGTTGCAAAGAAAAAGTGAGTGTGAATTAATATGGAACAGGATGGAAAATGGAAACTAGTGAAAACATTTGAACCTGAAGTTAGACCAGCATATTCTAGCTTGAAAAGATGTTCCCTTTGTATCTTATTGCACTGCTCCACCTTATTCTGTACTCCTAAATGTTTAGATTTCTTTTTTTTCTTATTTTTTTTAAGATTTTATTTTTTCCTTTTTCTGCCCCAAACCCCCAAGTACATAGCTGTATATTCTTCGTTGTGGGTCCTTCTAGTTGTGGCACGTGGGACGCTGCCTCAGCGTGGTTTGATGAGCAGTGCCATGTCCGCGCCCAGGATTCGAACCAACGAAACACTGGGCCGCCTGCAGCAGAGCGCGGGAACTTAACCACTCAGCCACGGGGCCAGCCCCTGTTTATATTTCTTTTAAATTTTATTTCTTTTGATCATAAAGTGTTCAAGTTGAAATATGTTTCAAGTTGAAAATAATAAAAATAAAAATCACCCGTCTACGACCCAAAAAATAACCACTCAAAATTTTAGTGTATGCCCTTCTTTTTTAAATCTTTTAATTCAAGTATTTCACAAGATCTTTCAGTGCACATGCAGAGGTAGACTTGTGAAAATAACTAAATAGCCTGACTTTTTAATGGAAGCAAAGAATTCATTATGTAAAGTAACTTTTTAACTTCTTACCTATAATCAGACATTTGACTTGTTTTCAGATTTTTGCTATTGTAAGTTTATTACACGTGTTGCACGTGAATTCTATTTGTTACTTTATTTTTTTTTTTACATAAAGATGTTATAAATACTTACAGCCCAATACAAAATACTTTGAAATGTTTTAAAGATTAAACTGAAATGTAATTGCACTCAGGTCTAACTTTCTGTATAGTAGACTAGAAATTTCTCTGTGTTATCTGGGAAATACAAGGACCGCTCAAGTACTATTTCCATTATCTTGTCCCACCTGCAAATTCATCACTGAACAACCACTTTCTAAGTTAAAACACTGCTGCCCGCCAGCGTCTCATTAAATTACTGTTAACCAGTAATCTTTTAGTAAAAATTAATTTATTCATTTTTCTTCCTTCTTGAAAAGTATAAATCAGAGGACTGAGGAAATAGAACATTTATCAAAGAGGAAAGAGGGAAAAGTTCACTGTCTAGGTGTGGTCATAAAGATCACTTCACTTTGTTGAACTTTGGTAGGGAAGAGAATAGCAGGAAGAGTCTGTTCTTAGTTAAAAGGGAAAATTATCAAATGAGATGAGTCCAGAAATGAGAGTTTATATGATGTGTAAAATAAACAAAAACACACAAATAATGACATCGAAACCTTCACCTATTTCTATTTTGTTGAGATTTGCTTCTACTTGTCTGAGATAAATATTTAAGGAGATGCAAATGACGTATTCTTGTCTGTTTTCATGATACTATTATCTAATAGGAGTCAAGGAAAATAAATGCAAATATCACAAAACTCCACAGATCTATGCAGGAATATAGACTAACTTTCATGTTTTCACATGGGCTTAATGGTTAGTGTAATGGCAGGTATTTCCTTACATAGGTGCCTTTCATGCCTCCATTCTCAGAAAGGTGTTATGCACTGGATCCCCCATGGCCCACTGACTCCAGAATTATTTTATACACTTTCCTATGTCTTCAGGCCGTCTTATCCTCCATCTAAGTCTCGAAACAGTTCCTTAAAACAAAGCAAAACAAGACAAAAACTTGACAAACCACGAATTCTTGGTTTCCTACCATCCTATCAAAAGTACACTATTCAAAGTCATCCTTTACCAAAATGAAAACTGATTGGAAAAGTTTTGCATGTTCTCTGAATTTCCTTCTCACAACCAAATGACATTTTAACACTCTACTCTTAGGCTTATGCTGCCACCACTTCTGAAAATGTTCATGAAATCACACATATCTCCAAATTGGCAATTATTTTCATGTCTTGTCTCCCCCTAGCTTCTCTGTAGCCTCTGCCTCTTCTCACTACTTCTTGGAATTCACACTTTGGCTTCTGGTCATCATTTTCTCCTTCCTTCTATTTTCCTGTGCATCCTTTCTCAGTCCTCTTTTTCTGGTTCCTTTTCTTCCATGTGCTGTTCAAATACAGATAGTTTCCAGGGGGTTATCTGTGCTTCTCTTCTCACTGTGCACAGTCTCTCTGTAGGATCTCATTCACCAGCAGTATATCATCTACCACCCATTTGCTAGTGATGCCAGATTCTACTTCTCTTGTATCAACCTCTCTCCTGAACACACTATCTCTATTTCCATCAGGATGGGTGCATACCCTGCACTGGAAACATAAAATGCATATTATCTAACATAATTTAATCCTCATCCTGTGTTCTATCTTCAAGCCAGAAACACTGGGATCATTCTTGGCTAGTTTTGCTCCTTCAGTCCCTGCATTCAACTAGTTACCAATTAGTATTGCTTCTACCACAGAAATTTCTCCTGTATCTGGTTCTTCCTCTCATTCATTGTTGATGCCTTAAACCTTCTTAAAGCTTTCTATATAGAGAAGCTACTACTTATCAAGGATGGAGGACCATGCATTTTAGTTAAGGAGACATGCGTATTAATTCATTTTGTCACCGATTCTCCCCGTTTTACTGTATTTTTCGTCTAGTTTTGAAGTTAATACTTTCTAAGTCCATAAATGATATAATTTAATCCTCCATAACTATGAGAGTTCCCATTGACTGTTTTTCTAACAAGGGACTAGCACATCTTACTTGCTTTCTAAAAAATCTTTAGCGCTTTGCTTGGCATATTGTCCAATGCATAAAAGTTGCTCAGTATAAGATAGCTGAATTAATGAATGTAAAAGAAATCTGAAGTCTATTGCTTAACCAAGACCACATGTCTGACATTAATTCTAGTGAGAGGGACAAAAATAGTGCATAGGGAACGTTAGCAGGAAATGATGTGTTTTAGAAAAAACGAGTAAATTCTTGAGTTTGTAAATATGAGACCCAGTTTGATTCAGAGTGTTTTGGGAGTTCTGAGGGAAGAATAACCATCAACAAAGATGATTTTTCACTGGTTGGAATCTGTGACATTTGTTTTTCTCATCTATCATTCCACAAACATATTTTAATAAAGGCACTATAAACTAAGAGGTAAACAAAATACTTTTTTGAAGCTTATTCATAAGTGGTTTGGAAGCCAATGAAGAAGATACTATAATAGTACAGGAGTGTATAACCTGGAACAGAGTCATAGGAATGATGAGTATAACACAGTACCTGGACATTTACAGGGCAAAATCATTTGGATCCAATGGTGGTTGGATGTGTGAACTGATAAAGAGACAAACTAAGGATGATTCCAACCAATGTGGAAGTCAGCCATGCTACCCATGGTGTTGAGAATGATGGAGAAGGGGCCAGCCCTGAGACCGAGTGGTTAAATTTGCGCGCTGTGCTGTGGTGGCCCATGGTTTTGCTGGTTTGGATCCTGGATGCGGACATGGCACTACTCATCAGGTCACGTTGAGGCGGTGTCCCACATGCCACAACTAGAAGGACCTGCAACTAGGATATACAGCTATGTATGGGGGCATTTGGGTAGATAAAGCATAAAAAGAAAGAAGATTGGCAATTGTTAACTCAGGTGCCAATCTTTAAGAAAAAAAAAGAAAAAAGAATGATGGAGAAAGTGAGTATGTATGGTTGGGGGAGGTAGAGACCAGCGTAATAAAATCTTTTTCGGACCCTATGAAAGACTCAACATAAAATATTGGATAAAAACTGGAAACATAGAGTGAATTTCTTTTAAAAATCAATTTATATAAGTGACAAAGTTGATATGTGCATGCCAATATATGCAAGACTAAATAATAAAAAGGATAATGTGATAGTCATCACACACATTGCTCATTGAGTGTTTATTCTATGCTAGGACTGGTACTAAGCAGCACCCCCTTCCACAACAATCTGATAAGATAAGCGCTATTATAGTTATGCCCCACATAAAGATATTTGGGTCAACCACAGACTACATATATGATGGTGATCCCATAAGATTATAATGGAACTGAAAAATCTCTATCAACTAGTGATGTCATAGCTGTCATAATGTTGTAGCACAATGCATTGCTCATCTGTTTATGGTGATGCTGGTGTACACAAACCTGCTGCACTGCTAGTTGTATAAAAGTAACACATACAATTATGTACAGTACGTAATACTTTATAATGATGGTAAATGACTATGTTACTGGCTTATGTATTTACTGTACTTCCCACCATTATTTTAGAATGTACTTTATACTTATAGAAAAAAATTTACTGTAAAACAGTATGCCATCTTATGCCAGCAGCAGCCTCATACATCTCATGATTACCTTGTCTCCTGATTGCATCATTTTCTCTTGTGCTTGATTTAATCTCATGTTGTTTTGTTCATCATGACCCCTAAGTGTACAAAATCCACTGCTAATGTTGCCAGTAAGTTGCCACGTCAAGTGATTGACCGGAAACAAAACTAAAAGTGATTAAGGACTACCACATTGGAAAATCAGTGATGGTTATTGCTAGCCAGTCAGGCATGTCCCCTTCCACCATACCTAAAATCTTGAAGAACAAGAACAAAGTGACAGAAGCTTTTAAAGGATTTGTTTAATTGAAGGCAATGAGACTAACAAAAATTCAAGAAGGGCCTGTATCAGACATGGACAAACTTCTAATGACCTGGATTGAAGACCAGATAGAGAAGCATATCCCTCTCAGCACCATGATAATCAGAGCCAAAGCAAAAACTTTGTTTGCAATGTTGAAAGAAAAGAGTAGACCCAGCTATGATGTTGAATTTACCGTTAGCTCTGGATGGTTTAAACAATTCAAGAATTGTTATTCATTAGATAATGTGAAAGTGAGTGGTGAGTCTCGAATCGCTGATGTGAATTTTTGGAATCTCTAGATAAGCTGACTGTGGAAGAAAATTACTTTCCAGAGCAAATATTCAATATGGATGAAACCTCCCTATTCTGGAAACGTGCCTGAAAAGACTTTCATCCATAAGGAGGCCAAGTCAATGCCAGGTTTGAAGGCTTTTAGGGACCGGATAACTTCTTGCTTGGAGATCATGTAGCAGGTTACAGATTGAAACCCTTTGTGATCTGTCACAGTAAGAACCCTATGGTTTTCAAGCATATCAATGAGCACACATTGCCAGTGTACCATGGGAGCAATAGGAAGTCATGCATCACACAGCTTCTCTTCTAAGATGCCCTCCTTAATTGCTATGCCAGCAAAATGGAGAAGGCAATGTTTGGGAATGACATACCTTTCAAGATTTTGCTTATTGTTGATAATGCTCCTGGGCATCCCCTTTTTATTGGTGATCTTCATGCCAATGCCAAAGTGGTATTTCTCCCTCCAAATACCCTCTTTTTGATCCAACCAATGGATCAAGGAGTTAGAGCAGCTTTTAAGGCCTACTGCCTGGGAGGAACTTTGCCCAGGCTATTGCTGCAACTGAGGCAGACACTGATGCTCTTCTGGAAGGGTTACAACATCTATGACTGCATCAAGAACTTTGCTTGGGCTTGGGGTGATGTCAGCAATGAGTGTATGCATGGCATCTGGAAGAAGACACTCAAGAAGTTCATCCTGACATCAAAGGACTTGCCAGGGATGAGGAGGTTGCAAAAATCAACAGGGCTGTGGTCGAGACGACAGACAACTTCAACCTGGGTGTGGATGAGATCACACTGAGGAGCTCCTCGAGGTGTTTCCTGAGGAATTGACTAATGAGGGGTTGTTGAAAGTAGAACAGGAATGCATAGCTGAAGAAGAGACAAAAGAAGAGGAAACTGCAGGAGAAGAAAAAGAGCAACTTACAATAAAATTTACAGTGAAGGATTTAGCAGAAGCTTTTGCTGACCTCAATAAGCTCATTAAAAAGCTTGAAAACATGGACCCCAACTCTGAAAGATCTTCATTAATAGGAATGCTCATGGTGCATTATCTGCTTACAAGCAAATCGATGATGGAAAAAGAGAAACCCAAGCTAACTACAATAGATACATTCCTGAAAAGAGTGATAGATCCTCAAGAAGAGCCTCAGGCAGGGTCTTCAGGAGGTATTCCGGAAGAAGGCATTGTTATCATAAGAGATGATAGCTCCATGCGTGCTATTGCCCCTGAAGACCTTCCAGTGGGACAAGATGTGGAGGTGGAAGACAGTGATATTGATGATCCTGACCGGGTGTAGGCCTAGGCTAATGTGTGTGTTTGCGTCTTAGTTTTTTTTTTTCTTTTTCTTTTGAGGAAGATTAGCCCTGAGCTAACTACTGCCAGTCCTCCTCTTTTTTTGCTGAGGAAGCCTGGCCCTGAGCTAACATCCATGCCCATCTTCCTCTACTTCATATGTGGGATGCCTACCACAGCATGGCGTGCCAAGCGGCACCATATCCACACCCTGGATTCGAAGCGGCGAACCACGGGCTGCGAGAAGCGAGAAGCGGAACGTGTGAACTTAATTGCTGCGCCACCGGCCGGCCCTGCGTCTTAGTTTTTAACAAAAAAGTACAAAACGGAAAAAAGTAAAAAATTTGAAAAGCAGAAAATCTTATAGAATAAGGATATAAAGAAAATATTTTTGTGCAGCTGTACAATGTCTGTTTTAAGCTAAGTGTTATTCCAAGAGTCAAAAAGTTAAAAAATTAAGTTTATAAAGTAATCTAAGCTTAACTTATTATTGAAGGAAAAATATTTTACCATAAATGTAGTGTAGCCTAAGTGTACAGCGTTTACAAAGTCTACAGTAATGTACAGTAACGTCCTAGGCCTTCAGATCACTCACCACTCGCTCACTGACTCACCCAGGGCAACTTCCACTCCTACAAGCTCCATTCATAAGTGCCCTATACAGGTATACCATTTTTTATCTTTCACACTGTATTTTTACTGTACCTTTTCTACATTTAGATATGTTTCAATACACAAATACTTACCATTGTGCTAAAACGACTTACAGTATGCAGTACAGTAACATGCTGTACAGCTTTGTAGCCTAGGAGCAATCGGCTATACAATATAGCCAAAGTGTGGAGCAGGCTCTACCATGTAGGTTTGTGTAAGCACACTCTATGATGTATGATGTTCGCACAATGACAAAATCTCCTCACGACGCATTTCTCAGGATGTACCCCCGCCATTAACGGACACATGGCTGTATTATCCCAACGGTACAAGTAAGGAATCTGAGGCTTTGAGAGATTAAGGAGCTTACCCCAAATCACACAGCTAGAAAGTGGCAGAGCAGGGAACTTTTATTTCAGCCTCCATGTTTTCAATTAGTAGCATTATACTGCTTCCCTCTTAGGCTATTAGATTGACATTTCCATGATTTTCTTTCTTCTTACAGATCTACTAACATTTTAATACTGTATTTTATGTTGACTTATATCTTTATTTTATTTAAGATTGTATCCAACACTCCAGAAAGACAGTACAGAAGAGTATCTGTTCTCTTGCATTGCTGAGAGTTAGTTTTCCACCAAGTTATGTTTTCATTTGAATAGCTTTATCTTAAAATTATAATCTAATATAGAACTGTATGTTCCATATTAACTAATATTTAAAGTACTTTTAAAGTTGCTTTAATGGGTATTCTCCCCAATTCGGTTTCTTTTTAGGTCAACATTTAGAACTTTATATAATTTCTTGTGTAATGGTATTTTAAAAATAAGATATCTAACTATCTTGATAACATTTTGACTTGTGCAATCAATCTGTGTATTTGAGTTCATTCTCATTCCAAAGTTTCTTTAGGACTAATTATGTTGTGTGTGTGTATGTGTGTGTGTGTGTGTTTGGAGTTAATAAGCTTAGATACTAGGGGGGAAAACAGTGGAAAGATTATACCACAGATAATTAATAAAAATCAATTAGTTTGTTAATGAGGACTCTGTCAGTACCCAAGGTGGCAGAAACCAGCTGGGGGAAAGAAATCAAGATCCCTGAATAGGACATTTAGAATGCCCGAGTCCTGCTGAGAATTCAAGAGGAAATAACTATAAGAAGCAATAGTTGGGTTAAAACTGGCTAAATTTCCTCTTAAGATTGCACTTCCTCTAGCTAATAAATCTAGTAAAAAAGTGATTCACCTTTAGTGTATGCCATAAAGCATTTTCTGAGGCCTTAAGTACATTGCTCACTGCCCTGTATTAAAAACAAACCCATAGTTGTAAATGTCAATGACTAAGAATATTAGAGCCCTTGCATCTTTCTTATGATAGTAGAAAACTGGAAGCACCCATTACCTCTTCTATGACTTTTTATATTGTATTTATAAAATGGCAAAAGTCAAACATGAGCTGACGGGGAAATAAAAAAATCTGTCTTCCTATGGTCCTTGGACAAAAATGCAGAAAATTCCAAATGATAGCAATTGACCTTCACAGAAAGTTTTCCAGAACAACCCATTCTTCCCATTGTTAATTATATTTGTGTTAATATCATTCCCTCTTCATCGTATGTAATTATGGATCATTAATGGGAGTAACACAGAAGAGATTATTTACATAAAAACAAATTAATTCCATTTGATAATCTTTAAGGAGTGAAGAAAAATAAATGTATTCTATCAGACTCATAGCTTTTATATGAAATTGCATATACAGTTGTATTATAGACACAAGTTCCCAGTAATTGTTATAAACCTAACTATGACTGCTAATTGGTCTCCCTTTTGGATAAAGTCTAAAGTCTAAAAGATGTTTTCAGTATGGGTGACTCCTTATAACAGGAGAGTTTCAAATTCTGTGAGGTAGATTTATATTATGGAATAAGATGTATAAAATTTCTGTTGAAAATTTTTACCTAATAACTCCCTCTGAATTTGAGTTAGAATCCTAGGGGGTAAAAGATCATTGATTTGATTTATTCAACCAGTTAGCTTCCGTAGATAACATGTTCCTCTAATTACCTAAAAAATTTCTGGATGGTGAAATGAAGAGAGATAGGTCACACATTGGTAGGAGGAAAAATAGACTGAATACAGACAAAGAAATGAAATGACTCCTTAAGTAATTTTAGACAATTTTCAGTCCAAAATAAGTTAATGCTTTTTTCCCTCAAATATATGTTTGCTACAGTTTCCTTTATAGTACGCACAACTATGTGCTTAAAAGCCACATTTGTACAATAAGCAAATGTGGTATCTACACTCATTTAAGTAAATCGGATTATGGTTTCCTTTTTAGCACTCTCTTAATATCAAGATATTTCCTCTTTTTCCCCTAGTACATTTTTAATTTCCTAGGAGGCAGCAGTAATAGTCTCAGTTCTATGACCTTACATTTCTTTTAGTGCATGGGATTTTTCAAATGTTCTGGCTCCTGGGTACGTATAAAATACAATTATGCTTTATTTCAAAATATGTTGAAAAATGAAGAATGCATCTTATATTCATTTTAGGAATATAGAGATATTCAAGCACAAACGAGGAATTCATCTGTGAACAGGTGAATGTTTAGAGAACACATTTTGTTAGATTTATCACTCTATTTAAACTTTGCCATTTCATCAAAATATTTAATAACATTCCTCACAGTCATTAACTAGTTGTATGAGTTTTTCACCAACTGAAAAGAAACTATTTTTTGGGGGGGGTGTGTTTCTTACTTTTCGAAGCCATGTGAACCCAAAGATACAGACTGGGCTGACCTGTGGGATGGTGGGGATCACCCTCTAACCTCATGTGGAGGAGTGTGGCCCCACGAAAAATGGCAGAGTTGCTTCAAACTTATCAAGGAATTAATATTTAATACAGAAAATTAAAATTTTAGCTTTTGGAATGCATTTTACTTTGGTCTTTAGGTGCCACAGACTTTTACATAGGCAACATCTGATTTTACACCTTCTCTTTAAAGATGAAGAAACTGAGGCCCTAAATTGCTTGTTAATATTGCTAGACTTATGGTTGAACCAATGGGCTCTGACATCGGGATGTTGAGGTTTAAATGCTTGCTCTATCATTGAAAACTTGGATAAACAATTTATCCTGTCCTTGTCCTGGCTAGTTCATCTGAAAAATAAAGATAATAATGACTATCTCACATGGTGGTTGTGATGCTTAAGACAACTTAATTTTTTTAAAGAACTTATAACAACGCATAGTATATAGTGCGTGCTATAAGGAGTGTTTGCAAACTAAATCGCTTAATCCTGTTGATGCACTCACAACATATAAACCCTGCCTTTGAAAGACTGCCAAGTGGTGGAGCTGCTTCAAGGTAAACATTTATTCCTTCATTCAATATTAGATGTTGCATTGTTAATTCAACAAATTGTAGAACCCTTGGCATTTGCTGGGATTAATGTTAGCCACTGGATATTATTAAAAACAAAAACAAAACCAAACCAGACAATTTCTTGCCCTCAAAGAGTCCCATTCTGGTTGAAGAGATTAAAATATACATGTAGATAAATGATTAAAATACAATGTGATTGGTGCTATGAAATGGTGTTGAAAAAGCTATAAATTTTGACTTGAAGGAAAGCCTCACAAAGGAATTTCAGTAGTGCTAGAAGTACTGATAGAAATATGTCTAGTGAAGACAGAGGAAAATACATCTTTATTAGTACAGGCAGAAAGGATGGGTAAGACTGCTGCTTCTTTAGCTCTGCTCTCACGCTCTCTTATTCAGGGAGCAGGTTAGAGGAGCAGCCCAGTGTGAGACATTCCCACTCTCACGCAAGAAGGAGGAGCGAGAGGGTGAGCCAAACCATGCAATCACATTTACAGCATCTGTTCCAATGTGGCATGTGTCACACCTCCACATTCTGTTAACCAAGGGAAGTAACATGGTGAAGCCCCAAATCAATGAGATAGGCATCAATATACTACATATTTCTCTCTCAAGAGTATTAGAGGTCAGTTACAGTGAGCAGGGATTACAATCTCCCTATGGGAAGGAAGGGAGTGAGTAATTTTGAGCAATGATATAAACTATCACAGGCAGTTAGGGAATTGTGGGAAATTTGGTGTGGTCACTGGCGGACTATAAACTGTGTAGTGAATAAGAATGGATGAAACAAGAATGAAAAACGCTGCCAGATTGTGAAATTTCCCATATACTTTACTAAAGCTTTTTAACTCTAGCCATAGTCAGAAATGCATTTTTAGAAATAGGACCCTGACTGAGGAGTGGAGGAAGGCCTGGACAAGGAGAAAATGGAGACACGATGCTAGTGAAGGGCTGAAGGATAACAGCAATGGAAGGAGCTTCCAAAATAAACTCAGAGTGCCTGGAGAAGAGGGTAGAATCGACAGATTGAAGACCAGCTCTGGAAGGGGAAAAGTAGATTTGGAAAGAAAGAAGTAAAAGTATGAAGGTTCCAGCTTGGATGGCTAAGTAATGAAATTGAATGAGCTGGGGAATATGGGAAAAATCAGTCATTATTAGCAGAGAAAAGGGGGGGGGATTATTCTGTCAAGGTCAGGGTATAGAGAAGATGAAGGGAGGCTTCAGAGAATGGGACTTCTGAGCTGACTTCACAGAAGAGCAAGTGGCTGTAGTGAAGGGGATTCCTGGCAAGGGAACAATGTATGGTGATGCATGATGGCATTAAAAAGCATGCCGTGACCAGAACTTTTAAGATAGTTATGGCCACAGAAATGATAGCTGAAATCAAAGAAGAAATAAGTCAAATATACTTGAGTTTTACGGTTCTGGTCCATTTTCTTTCTCAATTTTCCATCTCAGCGTATAAGAGTACATGCAAGCTGAGAATGACATAAAGGCAATAAAAAGAATAAGGTATAAAAAGTCTTTTGTAATTGGTTAAACCAAATAAGGTTAAAGGCCAGCTAGAAATCAAGTTAGATTCATAAAATGAGTTCTGAAAATGACAAAAATGATCAGAAGAAAGTATTAAATAAATTTAAAATATCTATTTCTAATTTTTGAATATAAATTTCTTTGGATATTGGCCTTAGTTTTGCTTTTTTTCTTTTTAAATTGCTCATTTTAAGAATGTATAAATAAGTCACACATACAAATTGGTTTTGATAATTAGTGCTGAGTCTCTGTATGGTTAGCCTTCATGATCATGTGATCATTTCATGTTTAGTTTAGATGACATAACCACAATCAATATTAAACTGTAAATATCACATGCTATTCTCATATATTGCTAACATGAGAAACAGCATAAAATTTTATAAAGGAAAATATTGTTATAATAGATTTTAAAAGGAGGCCATCTGGCTAGTTTGGATGGAAATGAGCAGGTCAGCAAGGTCCTAATGGGTTTAAAAAAATCCAGAGTCAGATTCTCAGCTTAACATTTCCAGAAATGCAATTTGAAAAATTAATCTTTATTAACTTCTTGAGGTCTGATTCACATTTAGTTGTGAGCAACGAAACTCTTAAAACACTAAATTGTAAATCATGGTGTTCATTTATTCATTCCCAAAATGCTAGTTATTTACATGTTATACTCCTTTTTGCTCAAAACCACATGGGAGGAAATTTACATGAGAGAATATTGTGTGCTTTGCATCAAAGTAAGAGATAAAATGACGTCAAATTGTTATTGAACTAGATGAACTCGACAAAATACCCTCTGTAATCTAAAGATAATTTTTATCTATATTCAATATTGATTGAATAGCTGAGGCCCATTCCAGATATAGTGAGTTCAGGAGTTCCAGGAGAGGAACCGGAAATCTTACAAGAGTATCTCAGATAGTTCTACTGATAAAGTAAGTTTTGGAAACATTGACATGTTGAATCAGCACTTGCTTCTTAATTCTCCTTTTAAAATATGGTCCATGCAAATTTCTTACTTCTGTTACCAGGTTGTTCAGGTTAAAATTTATGTGAATTATAGCTCATTCCTGAGAACACTTCTTAACTGCTATGATTTATCTGAGAAATAAGTACAGCTCTTGATTTATAGAAACTTGGTCTCTGTAATGCCATGTTTACATACCACGCGCTGATGGGTTATTTTGCAGACAATTGTTCTCATTTATTTTGAGTGAATACTAACCACTTTAATTTCAAAAGTAATTTTTGTCTCACCAGTGCCTAAGTACAGGCTATATTTCATTACAGTTTACAATTAGTAAGCTACACATCTGCAATAAGCTTATCCCAAATCCCTGCCAATGAATGTATTTCAAAATTCAGAATGATTTGGAACTTAAGGAAAAATTGAGCACATGCTGTATGTTACATCACATCCAAGTATGGTTGGAGCTGTGCTCTATAATAAATGGAGAAAGGTGTGTGTGTGTATGTGTGTGTGCCTTGGTTCAGGTCAAGTTCTTCCCAAGTGAGTCTGCAGTGTCAAACTTGAGGAGAAGAATCTTGTGTTCTTTTTTTGGGGCTTGGGAATAACAGCTGACAGATTGCAGACCTATATAACAGTAATAAGAGCAATAAGAAAAGTGAAATGAGTGAATGCTTCAAGTTCTAAAAGCATCTTTTATGCATTCATTACTCAAATATTTGCGTCCTTATTCCAACTTTTTCCTGGGTACTGTGATTCTATGTGAAGACTATGGTCATAGTCTTCTTTTTAATATTAACATGATGTGAACTAATTTTTTTCTTTAACGTGAAGACCTAGCCCCTTAGTATTTGGGAAAACGCAGGTATTTCTCACCTGGAATGTCCATTTTCTGGTATGTCTTTCCAAGTTTGATCAGGATTAATGAGCTGAGACTTCCTGGAGACTTATCCCTTAGTTTCAAAAAGTCTGGGGAATCCCAAGGGCCCTATCTCCTGTGTCAATAGCAAGAGCAGTAGCAAGCTTTGCTGAAACTGATTATGAATGTCTCCAGCTACTGGAAAGGCTGAAGTACAGCCTGTCCATATCCCAGGGAGGATAGAGTAGAAATCAAAATGAGAGCAGGACGTAGAAAAGGTAAAGTGAAAGATTTTGCTATTAGGCTAGTGCTTTGATCATAAAGATTCAAACGTATCTAGCACCCTACATCTGTAAGAATGTATTAAAAGGTTAATGAAGTTTTGTACCTTTTTGGACTTATAACTAAATTGTCAGGTCAGCAAATATGAAGAATTTTTCTACTGTAGACTATCCTAGGAAATTCTCTGGAGGAAAAATGAGATGCCTTTATGATTTGTTTGAGAACATCCAGTATCTTAAAACTGTTCTTCACAATTTTGAGGCAGTTTCAAAGGAACTATGTAGAGCTAATCCTGCTTAAAAAGAAATTGGGAAGGCTCAAGAAAATCCCTTATGTGAGAAACCAGGACAATATAGTACTATGATTTATATACAATTTATAGACCTTTGAATCAACTATTCACCATTTTAATAATTTCAGGGAGACAACTCCTTCACAGCAGTCTGTGGCATGTGTCTCGCATCATAAGACTGCACATATAATAGTGATACTGCCATGGGTTAAATGAGCAGAGCTTGAAGTGTTATTTTTTTTAAAAATTGAAAGGTTGTGGCAGTAATAAAAAGGTTGAATGGTAATGCCTCTAATTGAACAGTAAGGCCTCTTCCCTATTAAGCCACTCTTTCATCTGTCTTTTTAATTATTTCATTATCATTTTGTACTGCAGTTCACAATGAAATGACCATTTGTGTTTAAGTGAAAGCTAATTATTAGGACTGAATTATTGTGCAGTTTATTGATCCCTATGGTGGATTAAGGGCTTTAAGTTCGTCTAGACAGAATAGTTAGCAAAATGACAAAAGGAAACATATAAGACCCTTGGGAAGAATCCCTATGCTCCATAAGCAATTAATGCCTGCCAGGTAATGGAATTTAAGTTTATACTAAATCCAGCAGAGCTTTGACATTTCAACTGCCTTATAAACACATTAGTCTAATGAGTTAAGACTTATGAATTGTGTTTAGACACAAGTAGGAATAGTAAGTCCAGGATATTTTTAGCCAATCATTGATTGAATGAAAAATAGATCATTTTCTCTCTGAATTCGATGAAAAATGGGATGTGTTCTTCTTCGTGTTTATCTCTGTTCATTCTGTTCTCTATTGATGGATGTGTATTAACAATTTCCATTTCCCAGAGAACACTAATCTCCCTTACGAAGGTGAAAAGTATGCAGTGATAAACCAAGAAAGGAAAGGGGGAAATATATATATGTATATATAAAATATATATATATATATATATAATTCTGCTGAGTAAGAAGCCAAACAGCTCATTCATCTCAATCCAGTGCTGGGCAATTTTGAAAGCAAACTGTCATTATGGTGATGAGCAAGCCCCAGTCCGAGCTAATTATACAACCCATTGCTGTTATTTATAAGAGCACGTCCTTGAGTAGAATTCGAGGGGATCTTATTCCTTCAGTTATGTGACTTTTACCCCGAAGTGCTCTGTTCAAAGCTTTATTGACAACATGGCATAAATAAAGGTTTTTGGAAAAACTGCTAAAGCTCTTTGGTATCAATAAAGATTTTGGCAACAACTCTAGGAAACAATTACAAATCAGTTAAGACCAAGATGGTATTACTTAGGGCCAAGTTTCAAGTATTTTTGTTCTCCATCTTCATTTTCATCTTTTCCATGAAAATCTTTGTGTACCAACCATGATTATTTAAGGGTAAAATAATAGATAATTAAGTTATGTGCCATAAAAATCTGGTACATTTTGCCTGTCTAGACTTCTCTGAATTTGAAGTTGCTTATTTGCTATGAATATCTGGAACATTTTAAGAACAGCCTTCTGTGTGTCTAAAAAATATATATATCATGTCAAGAACTATTCAATAAGAGGCACCCATACCACATAGCCAGAGGCATAGTTTAAATATTAAAGTATCTTTATACAAAATATATTTTAGGTGCTCATCATATAAACTTGAATTAAATTGAAGGCATTCATATGCACAACATATAATCTATTTAGCAATTGCAAAAATGTTTGCTTCCATTATATTTATGCGCAGTTTTATTGCTTGCACTTGACAGTGGCAAAGCAGCTAGTTTAATAAGCAAGCATAAGTTTTTATAGCAATGGTTATGGACTTTTATGGTATTTAAACTAGATTAATCAGTGAAGTATGATAAAGTTGAAGGATTAAACAGACTGTGTGCACTTAAATATAAAACACTAATGGGGAAATCTTGCACGAGGCAATATTTGTTATTATGAAAATATAATAAAAGGATAATTGGCGGGGTTCTCTTTTTAGGAAATAAGATGGGTTTTCTCAGCTCAGGAAGTCAAATTAATGCCTAGGGAAATAGGGCATCCCTCTTATATGTAGACATGGTGCCACCTACATGAGAGTCATTTGATTTTTAAAACCTAAAATAAAACTTCTGCTTTATGTTGTGCCACTCCATGGCTGAATTGAAAGTACGACCTTAGAGAAAAACATTTCAAGCATTTTTCCTAATTTTGTTTTTGTAAAATTGGATATATGCCCCTGGATATGCACATGCAAATATTGATTTATAATATATTTGCATGATTTGGAGACATTGTTTTCTGTTTTGAAGAAAAAATATTTACACCTCTACTGAAGAAATTTGTAAACTATTTTTTAGAATGCTTGAAGTTGGAATGGCTCAAATATATTGGTAGGGATTAGAAGTAAAAGTTCAAGTGAATAGTGTTAATTCAAGTAATAAAATTTTTTGAGAATTTTATCCGTGATGTATATGATTCAAAGTCAAATAAGTCATGTTCTCTAAACTTAAGAATACTAATACTTGTACTGGTTATCAGTTACTGCTTAACAAAGTATCCTAGAATTTACCTGTTTAAAATAGCAAACATTTATTATCTCATAGTTTCTGTGGGTCAGAAATTTGTGAATAGCTTAGTTGGGTTTCTCTGGCTCAAGGAGGCTCATGAAGTGTTAGCCAAGCTGCCAAGAGGGGCTAGAGTCTCACCTAAAGCCTGTTGTCTTTTTCCAAACCCACTCACGTGGCTATCAGCAAGTTTCACGTGGCTATCAGTTTCTTGCTGGCTGTTGACCATGGGACTGCCTCAGTTCCTTGCCACATGGGCCTTTCGATAAGGCAGCTCACAACATGGCAGCTAGTTTCTCTCAGACCAAGAAATCAAGAGAGAGCAATCACCCAAAATAGAGGCCGCAGTTTTTTTATAACCTAATATCAGAAACATCTCATTCCTTCTGCTGTATTCTTTTGTTAGAAATGAGTCAGTAAGTGAAACACTCAGGTGAGAGGATTGACAAGGTTATGCACACCAGGAGGTGGGGACCATTGTGGGCCCTTTTAGAGGCTGCCTACCACAGAGCTTATGGCCTAGCAAAAGAGACAGCCAGCTCTTATGGAATGTTGTGCTGCAATAAAAGTATGCATAGGGTGTGCTCAAAGGAAGGATATCTCGACAGACTGAGTGTTTTAGGTAGGCTTTCCAGTGGGAAAGATGATCAAAAAATTTAGAGGGACCAGTAGCCAGCCGCATATGTGGGAGCATCAGAAAAGAGCATTTCTGGCAGGGGGTATGTAAGAAGTCTTGCAGGTAAACTACAAGTTGATGGTTACAGCTAGACTACAGTCTATAACACGAGGAAGGGTGGAGATTTAGGCTTATATAGGTAGACAGAAGCCAAGAACCTTGTGTTAAACTTGGTATTTGAACTTTATCCTTAAAATTGAGGGAGGCATTGATAATTATAAGCCTGATCAACTTTGTTTTTAGAAGGACCACTCTGGCAACAGTGTAGAGAAAAGATATGAGATACAAGAACTGGTTAGGAAACTATTGTGCTTATAAAGGAGAGACGAAAACTTGAACAAAGATTCAGAAGCTGTGGGAATAGAGAGAATGACATGAAAAAATTGCTAGTAGGAAGACAAATAAAAGCTATGCTACTAATTGGACAGGAGGCAGTAAAAGGGGATCAATAAAATAAATCTGAAATAAGCCATAGTGAGTAACATGGTATGCTCGGAGAAAGGATTTTAGTTTTTGAAAAAGGAAGCAAAATTGTTCTTATTTGACATGGTGGTTAGTTAATGTAGTTATCATGGCTTAGGGCTTGATATCAAGAAAAGAAGACTGAATATTACAAAAAGTCACAAAAGGACACTGGAACAATAAAACATTTTCTATAGAGATGAGCCTCTATTAACATTACGGTATCAGATGATGGATAATTGGTAAGATGTACATTCATATTCCAAGAAATTGTTAAGCAATAGATACAGTCTGTTTTTTACATACCTTCATTTTCATCACTTTGTTCTTACAGGAATGACAGTAACTTTAGCCAACTTCATAAAGTTGATATAAAATGTCTGAGAATGAGATACGATTCCAAAGAACTTAGCCTTGGATGAGCCCTCAGGTGTCGAATGGTGGCAACTCTAATTAGAAGATTCAAGTACACATAAACAATCCTTGGAACTAGAGAAACTAAAATGCACCCACCACTTAACCTAGATTCCCCAAATCTAGAAATAATGAATAGTCATATAAATTCCCAATTACTAAATTTGTTGTTAAATTGTGCCTGTTGGTCAGTTTATCTTGACTTTAAATGGTGCCTGTAATAGAGTCAAAGTAAAGTGATCCTATATTGTCAAGTAAGGAAAATAACAAAATTGACCTCAAACCTTAGTTTCTTTATAAGAACTCAGATGGTATCTATTGTTTTGTACATTTTGCACAGTATTTTGGCACTTTCCTAACGCACTCTGTTATCAAAGATTGGAGTACGTGAGCCTCAAAGAAGGATGAACTACCTTCCTATAGAAAACAATGTAAATGGTTGCCCTCTGTTAAACCTTTGGTTGTGAATTGTCTTATATCTTTGAGTCAGCTTTTAGCATTCATATAAGAAAGACAAGCACAGTAATAAGCTCAGTTTAACAATGAACCTAGTAATTGTCTGGAAATTTACATTGAATTTACAAGAGATCTTTAATCACAACATAAAGAAAACTTTTAAAAATAAATATACTAGTAGTTAGACATTGAGACTTTTTCTTCTTAATCTTCAGGAAAAACCATGAAACTTCCTAAATATTTAATCCAACAAATGGCAAGCATATATAGTTACATATTTTACCATCCTACATGAGGTTTCTGCTTTCACTGCTTAGTAGCTGAGGGATTTTTGGAAAGTGACAACTTCTTTAAGACTCCGTGTAGTCATTGGCAAAATAGGAATTATAACAGTAACTCACAAGGAGGTTGTGCAACTTCAAATCCATTGAACAACAGTTACCACAATGCCTAGCTGTTAAAGGCACTTAACTTTAGCTATTCTTATATAATTAAATTTTCTTTCAAATTCTATATTATTTGGTTTTATTTTCTGCTTTTGTTTTTGTGCTTTATATTTGTTAAATAACAGAAAGCTTAGGATAATTTTTAAAGAACATATACATGAGAAACTGTAATGTACTTAACGTGAAATTCATTCAATGCTTTGATTCTCAGAGCACACCATAGCTATTCATATTATTTATTTGCTGAAATATTTATTCAGTCAATATTTGTTGGGTACCTGCCATCTGCTAAATCGCTAGGTAATCCCTGGAGCTACAGTGGTGAGCAACACCAGCCATGATCCCTGCCCTCATGGAGTTTACAGTCTATTAGAGATAGAGATGCTAAACACATAAATAAATACAAAACTGAAACTATGACATACTGGTTACAGAATTTGCTGCCCAGATTAAAAATACGCTGTTACATGCTAGGAGAAGTAAGTGTCAATATGCCTGCAGTTTTCCTAATAGAATTAGTGAATTTTATAAATATGCATCTTTATTTGAATATATGGTTAAATAAGATAATCTATGAAACATCTAGCCTAGTAACTGGCAAATAATCAGAACCTAACAAATGCTAGTCTGTCTGTCTTATAATTATGTGCATACTTACAGGTATTCCTTAAAAGGAAATCATCATTTGGGGCCATATTCAGTGTTAATTCCAGTATGCCACCCAATATGCTTCAAAGTGAATTTTTGCCATCATTATCATGATTAGATATGTACGGTAAGTAAGAATAACCTTCATTGAGTTGTTATACATAATGGAAACAGGAGTTTTTATTTTTTTATTTTTATTTATTTTGAGGAAGACTGACCCTGAGCTAACATCCGTGCTCGTCTTCCTCTACTTTATACGTGGGACGCCTACCACAGCATGGCTTTTGCCAAGCAGTGCCATGTCCACACCTGGGATCCAAACCGGCAAACCCCAGGCGCCGAGAAGCGGAACATGCGCACTTAACCGCTGCGCCAGCAGGCCGGCCCTGGAAATACGGGTTTTTAAATTTTGATGTATCTATAGTACTAACACTCAATATACAGCTTAAAATATCTAAGTTACTTTGAACATTAGAATTGCAGACCCTTAAAATTAGTCCAAATTTCATTCATTTCCTGAATTGTCTCTATTTTACATGTGGAGGATAGTTTCACTGCACTTTGAAACTCTTACGACCCTTAATGATATTATCATTAATATCTTTAAAAATCAAAACTGACTCAGCTTGTATTGAACACTAGTTCCGTTCACAGAATTGCTTTGAAAGTTTTCAAACTTCATGATATTCTGTTAAAAATCTGATGAATCTAAAGGAAAACCATAACCTAGTAGCATACACAGCATTCAAGTTGAGGAGTGCCTGGGTGACTGAATCATTAGTTACTAATTTTGGTAGAATCAATTTTTAAAGGAATTTTGTTACACCAATTTACTAATATCTTGTGTTAAATATAAACATATACATTTGATAATGAAAAACTCAATAAAGTAATTATTACTCTTATATTGCTAATTATTTAGCAGTTTTATAAAAATGACTTTTTTCTTAGAATAGTAGAAAATATTGTAAATTGACTAAATTAGTGAAAGTGTATTGATTGCTTAATTTTTAATGATAGCCTTGAGTAAATGGAATAGTTAATAAAATGTAAGAGAAAGTTATATTACGAAATTTTACGAATTCTAAAAAATGAAATAATCTTCTCTGGTATGCTTATATTTTGAAAAATCATAACGATAAAAATTTGAGTTCTAGAAACTGCAAGGTAATACAATTAGAAGAAAAATTGACAACTTAATGAATATATTTTCATCATGAGAGACTTAAACTCAGAATCCTAACCCTAAAGTAAAATTGCAGGAAATAAAAAACATGAAAAATGGACACTCTTTCAAGACACTTCAGACTCATAGGAGGCATAGGCATTCTATGGAGATGCTTACTTAATGTGATTGAAGAGCCTTCGATGGTCTCCTCTTCATTAAAATAAACCATCAAATCCTTCCACAATTTGCTTTGATTGAGCCTATTCATTCCTGAATTTCCTAAGAAAAAGGGGTCCCTCCTGGTATCCCCTGTAGCTTGGTTGAGGCATTAATCCTTGTTAATATCTTACGTGGGTAATTCGTTACCCCTTCCTGGAAGGATGAATTTCGTATTCATAGAATGATTAGCAAATTTGTTAACACATTCTAAGAGCCCCTTCTGATTATACTTTAATTAAATTTATTTAGAATTTGTATCACAGGCTAAAATAATTTGAAGATGCAGACGAAGACATATTTTAAAATCACATATTTAGAGCTTGAAGGAAGCAGGGGGCAGAGGCTTTGAGGAAAATGGGGTCATCGTGGCCTTTGACACTTTATCTGAGTAATCATTGGCAGCTAGGCGGGATTTTTTAAAGGCTCCATTGAGCTTTGACCTATAAAGTGAGATTCAGAGAAAATGATGGAGAATGGGATTTTGACAACTAGGAGAAGTAGGAACAGAGAGATAAAGGCCTGAGAGAGAGGGCGTGAATACAGAAAAGATTCAGAATTGATAAAGCCGTAATGAAGAAACTGCAAAATCACACATTACAAATTTGCATGTAACAAGTTCTGTGTTTAAAGCCTAAACTTCACCGCAAATGGAGAAGTATGTCCTATAGGAGGGAAAAGGCTAAATCGTTTAATATTGAAAATCAAGGATTAACTTAATAGGCACTTGCTAACAAAAATTTTTTTAAAGCATGCACATCAAAGATAACTATTATCAAACTACTTAATAACACACTGATTTTAATGTTAAAGTAATCTACACGTTAATCCTACTGGATATGTGTCTTTTATCCATTGCACTTGAAATTTATCAGACTATCTTTGATCAGCTGAAAGATGATTGGCACCAGTTCTGCTGCTTCTGCTACTGAGAAACTTCCTAACATGACAATTATATACAAAAAAGTAAAACACATCTGGGGTAAATGCTTCTCAATGCATAAGACTTGAAATGACAACTTTTTAATTTTGGCTCTCCTGAATCCAAAAGAAGCTCCAGGCTCCCTCTAAGTGCTTTTAAATTAATTAGTTAAGTTTGTTGAAAGAGAGTGCATGGCAATAAAATGGGTTTTTAAAGAATGTTACAAGGCCACAACATATTTTTAAGTGAGGAATATGCGTGTATGGCAAGAATCAAAAAGAAAATTTACTTGAAAGGGTAACATAAGGTATGATTTGTTTTGTATTTTAACAATTAATTGTCTTGGTAAAGCATTCTGCAAATTTAATTGTCTTGGATAGTATATATTCCACCTAAATGATCAATGTAGAAGAACCAGAATGGTACTCTACCAATTTATCCTAAAATCAGCCATTTATTTCAATCTCTATAAAGTATTTTTAGCTATTACTGGCTCAGATCTTTATGTCTATTCTACCACACCTTTTCAGATAAGGCTTGATTAATTTTTGAAGTGTATTTCATGAGTGTTCATCTCCTTAGATCTTTTTTCTGTTTCAATTTTGATAATATTTTTCCATTTCCTTTGAAAGGTTCTAGCTTATTAGCACAGACTTATAGCTAATATATTAATTATAACCCCACAAATCTACTCTATGTGGTTATTTCTCCATCCAACTTTTTAAAATTATGTTTTCCCTCTTTTGTTTATTTGATTTGTTTCTGATAAAATGTAAACCAATAAAATGTCTTTATTTCATTGGCTTTTATGTAGAGATGAAAGATTTGATGATCCAATGCATCATTTTCTTGACTCTAATAAAAAATAAGATTTCTTTTAAAACTTTCTCTGTTCTTTCTTAGGACTCCCCCCACCACCCCTTTCCTCTTTTCTAGACTAGAATTATGTGTTCGTTTCTTTTTATTCTTCCCATATATTCACAAATGGTATGAATTCGTCCCATACTTCATGTTTGGCTGAATACCTTCTAATGTTTATTATACTCAGAGAAATGTTTTAATGACTTAATCATGGACTTAAAAATTATTAGGAGAGTACTTTTATAATGATTGATAGGTTATTGAAGTGTTTTGGTTTACATGAATCTTTATTAAGATAAGACGTTGTGTCCAAAAATACTGTCTAAGTTTTGGCTTGGGGAACTTCTTGAGGGTTTTCTTTTACGTTTTAGTATTTGCCCCACTTTTTATACAAGTACACATTGTAAAACATTATTACTTGTGAAATGAAGAATTTATTATTTTTCCATTAGTTAATTTTACGTCTCCAACTCTTTTTCTATGTTTATATTTCTCTCTAGTCTACCGAAGACTGAGAGAAGACTATTAATCTCACATGTTGATGATGTTTCTTGTGATTATTTTCTTACAGATTTAAAAATTTTGCTTACTTAATTTATAGGCAATCTTTATTATGCTTTCTTTGTCCATTACATTACGCGAATTTCCTGTAAACACCGTATAATTACACATAACATTTTAAATTCAATCTGATAGATGTATTATTTAATTAATTCATTTATTATCATACCAATAAATTTGGATTTCTGTTCTTTTATGTTTTTGTTATTGTGCTTTATTAGAAATAAAAAAGCAATAAATATGTACTATGCTCCAAGCACTATTACACTATCATCTCACTTTAGCCTTTCAACGACACTATGATGTGAACACTATTGTTATCTCTGTTTAGAGATGAGGATTTTAGCATATAATTAAATGACCAAGTACTTGGAGAGTAAGCAGTCGATGAGATCCTTCCGTGGGATTTTAGAGCCATCCTTAAACTCATGTTGCGGCATTGGGGTTGTGGTTTGATTTCTTCCTGATTCTCCAAGACTGGTAAGTTATTATTTTTGTTAGTTATATTAGTTGTTACCTTTATTTTTTTCAAACATTCTTATAACTATATTTGTCAAATATTTAAGATCATGAAGTAGGGCTTAACTTTCATATTAAAACATTTTCAAATTGGATCACAGAGCAAAACCCTACTATGCGCTGAATACAAGCTTTAGAAAGGATAAAATAAATGAGCAAATTATACCAGAAAAATGAAAACAAATTCGAAATAGGAAAACAGGGCTTATAATTAATCTTTTCCAAGACAGAGTTCATAAAAAAATAAAGCTCTGAATAAGACAAAGATTTATATAGTTAACGTTACAATTTAACATGAAGATAAAACAATTATGGACATTTATCCATCAAGGCACATGGTAGTAATCTTGATGAAGCAGAAACTTCAGAGGATGCAAAAAGAAATAGAAACACAAAAAGGTAGAACTGTGACACAATTTCAGTAATGGAAATGTCAAATCATAAGTAAGAGTATAGGAAACCTTACTAAGAAATTTAAAAAATATATATTGACTTTGCATCACAGACACTACACATAGAAATTCTCTAAATAAGCATATATGAGTTTACAAAGGAAAATCTCAGTAAGTTCAATAAGGTAAAAATAATGCAAATGATATTATCTAATCACTATAAGTATTAAAGCTAAAAATAAAAAAAATTGAAAACCCTCTCAAATCCCTTCCACTTGGAAACTAAAAACTTAGTTAAAACAATATTAAATAAAATATTGCAATATTTCTAAAAAATGCTAATGAAAACAGTACAGACTTTATAGAACACAATTAAAACAGTTACCAGAGCATTATTCATAACTAAATCCTGAATCAATATAAATATAAGATTGAAAATAAAGAAATTAAACAATAATAAAGTTTTCTGAAAAGAAAGAAAGAATGAAATAAAGATGAAAACAGAAAATAATGAATTAGGAACAGAAAAGTAACAGAAATAAATGAGTCAAATGCTAATTCTTTGAAAAGAATAGCAAAATAAACCAACTATTAGCTAATTTAATGAAAATTAAAAGTGAAAGAGCACAAATACACAATAAGAACTTACAAGGCCAAATAAACATTAATACTCAGGGCATTAAAAATAATAACATAAGACTACTTTGCATATATCTACAAATACCCAAAACTTAATGAATTAGATAACTTCTTTAGGAAAATATAAAAAACTCAAATGGTGACCAAAGACAAAAAAATTTAAACCAGACTAACTCCCATAGAATAAAGAAATTTATCAAACACATCTGACCACATCCCATCCGAGTCCCACAACCCCAAAAAATCAGGGCAAAATGATATCATGGGCAAATTCTACCAGTTCAGCAAAAACCAGATAATCTCAATACTACTTAAATTGTTCTAGAGCATGAAAAAAGGAAAAACTCCAAATATGTTTGAAAGAAAGAAACATTGATACTTATGTACAACGTGTATATTGCATAAAACTTTAGAGATTGATGGAAAATTCTAAATAAAATATTAGTAAACAGAATTTTAGCATTTATGGAATAATAAATCATGATCAAGTTTATTACAGGAATGTGAGGATAGTTTAATATCAGGAAATCAATTAATATAATTCACATATTCATAAAGGAAATCTTGTGACTACCTCCATTAATGCTGAAGAGGCATTTGGCAAAATCCAATACTTACACTTGATTAAAAAAAAATAGTTAATGGAAGAGAAATCAATGAAAGTTTTCTTTACATGATGAAATATATGTACCTCATCCCAAAAGTCAGCATCTTTTTTAAATGAGGAAATATTAGACTTTTTTTACTGGAGTCAGGTAAAATCAAAGTATCCATACTGTCACCGATATGATTTTATTGGAGGTATTGTAGATGTTAGTAAATGCAATTAGGCAAGAGAAAGTAAGAGAAGTGTGAGCACTCGAACAGGAGATAAGGTTATCTCTATTGGCATATGATATTATAGTATACTGGATCTAAAACCAAGAGAATCAATGACAGTAAGAGTATTGGGGTAAGGGGAGATAAAATTAATATACAAAAACCAATAACCTTCATGTAGCAAACTATAACTCAATAGAAGATATAGAGAAGAGAGGATTTCAAAAGGGAGCAAAAGATAAATTACCTAGGAACATAAATAAGAAAGGTACAAAATTTGGAAAGAACTCGTATACCTGAATATCATAACAATAGATTGGAGTAAATAGGCATTTGTGTTTTTAGGTAGGACAACTCAACATCATAAGAACTTAGTTCTCCTCAAGTTGGTATATAAATCAAATGTAAACCTGATAAAAACTCCTATAGACAAATAATAAACAATAAATAGGAGAATTCTGAAAAAGTAGGGAAAACATGGTAAGGAGTATGTCTGCCAGATATTACAATATATACTATAGAAAATTTCTATTAAAATAGTGCATGTTTGGCACACAAATAGATAGACTAATGGAATAGAATGGGAATCCAGAAATAGATCCTAAAATATAAAACAAAATGTGGTATATTATAAAGTTGGCTTCTAAAATAAGTTGTGGGGGGAGGTAGGGGAAATGTAGCCTTAAAAGAATTGTTGACATAACTAGATAACCATTTAGAAAAATATGAGTCAGAAATCTATATTTAAAATAAATGAAACCATAGATATACTAGTGTAAACTGAGCATGAATTCCTTTATAATCTTGGAACATGCAAAATTTTTCTAATAAGTTTCAAAATTCAAAATTTAGAATCAGTAACAGATCAGATTGATAAATTCAAGTACCTTTTTAAAAAAGTCTGTGTGTGTGAAGGTAAGAGAAGCTTCATAATCAAATCAAAATGATTAACTAGAAGAAAATATTTTTGGCTTTTTTCATAAGCAAAAGGGTAGTACCCAAATAAATAGCTCTTAAAAACTGAGATCCTAAATTAATAGACAATAGGGAACTATAGATAAGGATCAATTCAAAGAAAAGAAATGCAAATGACCCATAAAAATATGAACACATGCTCAAAGTCACTTACATGAAGAGAAATGCAAATCAAAATTACACTGAAATACCACTTCTTACCAGTAAACTGGCAAAAATCCAAGTTTGACCACACACTCAGTTGGCAGCGCTTTGGAGAACAATCATTCTCATGTATTACTGATAAGCATGAAAAATTACACAAATCACTAGAGGACCATTTGGCACTATCAAAAACTACCATGTATTTTCCCTTTGACCCAGGAACTGGATTGGAATCATACTTAAGGTAAATCTCCACAAATATGAAGGAAAATACACACAAGGCTTCTTATTTATAAGAGCAAAGATTGGGCACCAAATCAGTGTCCATCAAAAGGGGCTGCGATACACCCTCAGGCTGATGAGGCTGTTTGTATAATTGAAGTGGGTTTTTTTTTTTGTGAACAAGAAATAATTCTGTCTACATCACTATGCAATGTAATGCCTTTGCTTCTTCCTCTGGAAAACTAATTTTTAATCCTTAGATTGTGTTTTTGCGCTTTATCTTTTTACATCTTATCTTAGTTTTTAATCACTCTTTCTCTGCATTCTGCATAAGTTTCTCAGTTTTACCCTTCATACCACTGACTTGATGTTTTTTGTAACCAAATCCAATTGGGACTACCTCCAAAGTGGATTTTTATTATGCCACTCAGGCTGCCAGCCTCCTTTCCATCTTAACTCAGTCAGTTTTCTCCTTAAGGCTTCTTGCTTCTGCTTCCTATAACTCATTTCCTCTTGCATTATTTTGAGGACAACAAGCTGCTGCTTGCTTTAAAAAAGTATATATATTTATTTGTCCTGTGAAGATTATTTTCAAAGTTATTTTTTTCCTGTGGCTATTAAGTATAATTTTCTTTTTGTTTATATTGGCGTAGTCATTCATAGACATATCTGTATTTGCCTTGACTGGGCAGAATGCCTGCCCTCAGGGTAGACGCCTTGTCTCAGCGCTCCTGTCACTATTTACTTGAATGGTAGGTGGTTTATCCTCTTATATCTCAGCCTGGAGCACCACCCTAAGCTTGATTTGCAATTCGTAAAGTGGTTCTGTAAATGGAGCTCCCATCATCTGCTGCTTCAATGCTAAACTTCTCCTGTTCCAATATTCACTTACTGTTGGAATTCTTCTTGGAGCATAAAATGCTATATCCCTACTTCTTCCCCAGTACTGCTCCTTGCCTTTTTCAATTCTATACTTCTGAATATAATGTTTGAATCAACATAGTTCCTCTTAGGTATAAGAGGGAGAGACGCCAATACATGTTGGAGATAGGGCTGTTCACTGTGTTCTGAATTTTTGTGCATATCCTGTCTTATTTGGGGGATATATTTTGGTCCAGAATGTGGATTGTTTTATATATATGACAAGAATGTGTCATGAATTATTGAGCAAAAATCTTACCCAGATTTAGGCCCATAGCCTTTTCTTTGGTTCACTTTGGGTTATTGTTGAATCTTCCTGAGTATTTTCATTGGTGAACGATAGGAACAATATTATACCTATCTTATCTGCCACCATATTAACCCTGAAGCCTCAAAATGTTTTCTAAAATTTTCTTCTCTTTCTAATGGTAAATAATGTTCGGAGATATTTTCTTCTACATCATAGAGAATAACTTCTTTATTAGCTCTTCTGCAATAATTTTGTATTGACTAGTCTTATATTTGTGTCCCTTTTTTCCTTCTTTCCTTCCATTTGTTCTTCTTTTCCTCATTTTAAATGAAAAGAGATCAATACAAACATTGTGTTTAAAAAGTGTACCTGACTTTTCTTCAACTCCATATGCTGTCTACCTGGATACTGGTCAGACCTTCGCTTTAAGATTATGTTAATATCCATAGCCCTTTGCCTGGTCTCAGACTCTAGCAGGCATTTGTGCATTGTGACTGTACTACACCTAAAATTGACTACTTTCAGTACCTGTTTTTGTGACTCCTACATGCAGTACAAGAAAAAGTTCCATCTCCAGCTTTCACTCATGAGTGCCCAAGTATCATGTAAAGGGGGCAGCCACTTCCTAGTTTCAATCTAACTTCTAAATTACAGTTTTCCTAGTTTACATATATATGTATATACATACATAAACACATAAACATATTCCAAAAGATATCAATAAAGGTTACATTTGAGGCCATTCCATTATGTCAAACTCATAGCAATGGTAAAAGATTTAAAAGATATAATTAAAAACTGGTAGCCGTTTTCAAAAATAAAACAAGAATTGCCGTGGATCAAAAGAAGGCTCAGTGTGAGTATTTGGCCTGAAGCTGCAAATCTGCTGAGCTTAGAGTACAGGCAGAGAAGGCATTGAGATATTCTGTTGCTCTGTGGGAAATGGAGACAAGATCTGTGATATTCCCATTAGCCACCAGGAGTAGACTAAGAGCTACCTAAGAACCAACCTTAGACCTATTTCTAGAGGGAGACCAAAAGCACCCGTGGAGGAAAATGAAAAGTCTTTACACAGAGACTGCTGAGCACAGAAAAAACGAGAGAGGGAGCAACAAAATTTACAAGAATCTGCCTAGCTTAAGGTAAGTCTCTAAATCAAAATTTGAAAACATTAGTAAATTAAGAAGAGTTACTTCTAAAATATCAACAATAGAGAGGTTATTTACTACGGAAGAGTAAAAATAATAGAACAACCTAAAAATCGAAAATGTGTATTGGAATCTTCAAGAATTATGGAAGATTATATATATGTGTGTGTGTGTGTGTGTGTGTACCTACTTTCAAGGAATTATAAAGCAACATGAGTAGAAATAAAACTGGACCTACTGGGAAAGATGAACTTACTCTGCAGTAGTGTCTAGCTTTCAAGATGTTGAGACATCATTAAGGTGGCAGCAACAGCAGAGGAGTCTTCCTGATCTGGCTAATTCCTGGATCACTTGGTTCTTTCTCCAACTTCCTGGATGTGCAGAGGCAGTTACACTGCCAGCAGTTGTGATTGTTTCTTGATTCCAACACACCTCCAGAGTTAATAGCTTTTACTGAGTGGTGGGTCAGTTGACCTTTGTTCCGGAAATTATTCTTAGACCTAGAACACATGTCTTCAACTCTTGCAACAATTTTTAAAAGCACTTAATTTCCTGAATTAAATTTTTTCCTACTTTAAATACCCAAACGCTCTGAAGGATGGGAATATGGTTTAGCGATTTGCCGTGATTTGGCTTGAAAGCTAGTTTCCCATTATCATTAGAAATGGAGAGGTCTGTGGTATATTGGGATAAAATAAATGATTCGAGTGTTATCTGGAATTATCTGGAATGAGATGCCTGTTTAAGGCTAGTCTTTGGCAGACCAAGAGTTTGCTGTTATATAGGCCGCTAAGGTGAGACTGAAGCATTCAAGTGCTGGCTCTTTCTCAGTCCAATAAAAAGAGTAAGAAAAGTGACAATTCCAGCTTTTGGCAAGATCAGAGACCAAGGGCTTTCTATGATGGCCCTAAAAGTCTCTTATTCCTCGTAATTGAAAGCCTTACTCAGCTGGAAATTAGATGCATAGCTAGAATCTGCTGTTTGTTGAATTTCAATGTAAGTTCAACTCACAGCTTTGCCAGATCTCTTATACAAATGTCAGAACATTTATTGGGAGAGAGAGGGCCCCTGAGTATTAGAATAGGGATATTTAAATAGATTTAGAAATATCTAAGCCCAAACACCAGAACTCTAATGAGACTCCTTGCAAACAGCAGAAGCAGCCCCTTCAGAAGCAGACAAGACAGAGAGGCTTGTCCTGCCTTCAGAGGGGAACTCATAACCTTACCTGAGAAAATTACATTTCAGAAAGAGTCCAGTTGTTTTCATACCCCTGAGTTTAGCTCCTCTCATTACTTTCAGAATCTATAGCTCAAATTTTATTAATCATATGTGTATACTTTATTAATTTAAAATATATGTGTACTGGGTACATACTTGACCATTTTACTTATAGTGACTATGATCAGAAATGTTTGGAAATTATTGTACTAGTCAACAACAGTCAAAGAAGCCCATTAATGGCCATATCTTACTCAGGAAGGGCAGATACACTGAACAACGTTAGCAAGAGTTAGAAAAAATCATGGTAAGAATGGATAGCTAATATGATATAAAGATTGTAAACTAAAAAACCAGAAAGGCTAGAGAAGATTTAAGCAACATCAGTAATGAGAGGAGAAAGAAAGAAAAAATCCTTTTCCAACCTGAGTCTATACATTATTTTTAAACCACTATATAATATTTATAAAAAAGTAACTATACAATACATGACAAAAGAGCTATGAAAATTTTAAAAATCACAACCCATACACTCAATCTTCTTCAAGTCCAATATGATTAAATTTGAATGCAATAACAATAATGGAAAAATAAAAAGATGTAAATGACTGGGTTTACTTTCAATAAGAAGAATAATAGTATTGAATTTGCGGTCAGAAACACTGATAAAGTTTACATTGCATACTTATAACAAGCCTGAGAAATATTTTTTTTTAATCCCATTTGATGGATTAGAAATCTGTGGATGAGGTGGCCAGGTCCATGGCCTAGTGGTTGTTAGGCACACTCTGCTTCAGTGGCCCAGGTTTGGTTCCCGGGCACAGACCTATACCACTCATCAGCAACCCTGCTATGATGGCAACCCATATACAAAATAGAGGAAGATTGGCACAGATGTTAGCTCAGGGCAAATCTTCCTTAGCAGAAAAAAAAAGAAAAAGAAATCTGAGGATGAAAGCAGATTGACTAACCTTCCCAAGGTCCCACAATTAACAAAAGTGGCAACAGGCAGAAACTAAGTATTGATCTATTGACTCCTGAATCTTTGCACCACAGAAGAAGCAGCCATGCTATTAGATCAAAAATTTAAAACTACATTGTTTTAATTAATAAACTTTATTTTTTTAACAGTAGTTTTAGTTTTATAGAAAAATTGACCAGAAAGTACAGAGAGTTCCCATATAGCCCCTGTTCCTACAACTATTGACATCCTGAATCACAATGTTATAATTGTTGCAGTACATGAATTTATGTTGACACAACGTCACCCAAAGATCACAGTTTACATTATGGTTCACTATGGTGTGATATATTCTGTGGATTTTGGTAACTGTATAATGACATATATCCATCATTGTACTACCATACAGAATAGTTTCACTGCCCTAAAAATTCTCTGTGCCTAGGAATAGAGGCAAATTACTTCAACTTGGTAAAGAATATCTACAAAAAACCTATGGCTAACATCATACTTAATGGTGAAAAACTTGAAGCTTTCCTGCTAATATCAGTAATAAGGCAAAGATATCCCCACTCACCACTCCTTTAAACATCCTACTGAAAGTCCTTGCTAGTGCATTATGCAAGCATAGGAAATAAAAAGATATACAGATTGGGAAAGAAGGAATCAAACTGTTTGCAGATGATATGATACTAGCGTGGATTCGTCTGTTTCTCCTTTCAGTTGTGTCAGTTTTTGTCTCATATAGTTTGATGCTCTGTTGTTATGTGCATACGCATTAAGGATTATTGTATCTCCTGGGAACACTGACCTTTTTATCATTAGGTAATTGCTGCCTTTATCTCTGATAACTTAGCTTGCTTTGTAGTTGGCTCTGTCTTAAATTACTATAGCTACTCCTACTTTCTTTGGTTAGTTTTAGCATGGTATATCTTTCTCCATTTCTTTACTTTTAATTTATGTGTCTTTACATACATGTGTCTTAAAGTACGTTTTTTGTAGACAACATATATTTAGCAAAATATTCCTAATTCCCCCTTCCCATTCCTTGTATCATTCCTTGTATCATTGCTGTCATTTAACTTACATATAAGCATACATAAGCATCTATGTATATAAGCATATCTAATTGAATACATTGTTACTATTGTTTTGAATAAATTTGTATCTTTAGGTCAATTAAAAATAAGAAATTTTTTTTACCTTGATTTATTCCTTTTTTGATGCTCTTCTTTACCTTATGTAGATACACGTTTCTGACCTATATTATTTGCCTTTTTTTCTAAAGAACTAACACTTCTTGCAAGGCAGGTCTACTGGCAACAGATTCCCTCAATTTTTGTTTGTTTGAGAAAGTCTTTATTTTTCCTTCATTTTTGTAAGATAATTTTGCAGAGTACAGAATTCTAGGTTGTTCATTTTTTTCTCACTATTTTAAATATTTCACTCTATTCTCTTCTTGCTTACGTGGTTTCTGAGTATAAGTGGGATGCAATTCTTACTTTGCTTATTGATAGCAAGGTATTCTCCCCCAGCCATGGCTTCTTTCAGGATATTTTCTTTAACTTCCTGAGTTTGAAAATGATAAGACTAAGTGTAATTTTTTTGGACATTTATCCTGGCTTGGTATTCTCTGAGCTTCCTGGGTGTATGGTTTGGTGTCTGACATTAATTTGGAAAAATTCCTGATCATTATTGCTACAAATACTGCTTCTCTTCCTTTCTTTCTTTTTCTTGTATTTGCAGTATATGTATGTAACGCCTTTTGTAGTTGTACCACAGTTCTTGGGTATCTGTTCTGGTTTTGTCTTTTTTCTCTTTGCTTTTCAGTTTTGGAAGTTTATATTGAGAAATTATCAAGCTCAGAGATTCTTTCTCAGCCATGCCCAATCTAACAAGCCTGTGAAAGGCATTCTTCATTTCTGTTACAGTGTTTTTGATCTCCAGCATTTCCTTTTGGTTCTTTCTTACAGTTTCTATCTCTCTGCCTACATTGACCTTCTGTTCTTGTGTGCTGTTTGTCTACATTATCCATTAAAGCTCTTAGCAGATTAATCATAGTTGTTTGAAATTCCCACTCTGATAATTCCAACCTCTTTGTCACATCTGTTTCTGATACTTGTTCAGTCTCTTCAAAAGGTGTTGTATGCCTTTTAGTATGCCTTGTAATTTCTTGTTGAAATTTAGACATGATGTACTGTGTGAAAAGAACTCATGTAAATAGGCCTTTAGTGGTGTGGTGGTACGGTGTGAGGGGAAAGGACACAGTCTATAGTCTTATAATTAGGTCTCAGTCTTTTGGTGAGCCTTTGTTCCCAGACTGTGAACTTCACCAGTCCTTCTGTTTCCCCTCACCCTTAGGTGGGACGGGATGGCTAGTGATGGCTGGAGTTGGCTATTTTTCTTCCCCCATGTGGAAGGCTAGAGCCAGCTAGAGTTGGCTATTTTCCTTCCCCAGATGGGTTAGGGTCTGATAAAACCCCAGCAAGTTAGGATCTGGTAAAATAGGTTCTCCTGAGGGCAGGCCTGAGTAAAAAGAACAGAATGCTCTGGCATATTTCAAACTGGTTACTTTTCCCCTCCTCCTGTTGGAAGTATGAAAGAATTTTTCTGATATTCACAATAAGAATCTGATAAAGCTCCTGGAGATAAAATTCACAAAAGCATGGAGGCCTCTCTATGACTGAGTCACCTTGGAATTTTTAACTCTGGCTTGTCCACATTGAGCTTCCATCAACTTGTTGATTACAGTTTAGGCTTTCCTATTCCAATACTGGTTCCTGCAGAAGTATCTGTTTTAGAATTTTTGCTCCAATTTTGGTTCTCTCTATTCTGTCTGTCTCACCAATTTTGGAGGGAGGAGTCTGCCCTGTGACCCTCTCTCTGATGGATTTAAGTAGATACGCTGATTTTTTTTTCAATTTCTTTACCTTTTTACTTATACTTAGGACAGAGTGGCAACTTCTAAGCTCTTTACATGGTAGACTGCAAACCAGAAGTCTAAAAACTACCTTTCTTTTTTTGGTGAGGAAGATAGGCCCTGAGCTAACATCTGTTGCCAATCTTCCTCTTTTTTTGCTTGAGGAAGATTGTCCCTGAGCCAATATCGGTGCCAATCTTCCTCTATTTTGTGTGTGGGATGCTGCCACAGCATGGCTCCATGAGCAGTGTGTAGGTCTGCACCCAGGATCTGAACCCACAAACCCCAGGCCACCAAAGCAGAGCACACTAACTTGACCAATACACCACTGGGCTGGCCCCTCAAAACTACATTTTTTAATGAAAAAAAATAGAATGAATGAATGAATTAATCAAATAATGCATTGATATATATTAAAAGACCCCACATTTTCTGTCCTTGTAGGTGAATTTGATTAAGAAACATACTTTCTAATTTGTACTTTCCCCAATGTGTATTCCAGGTAGATTTGCTTGCCTGAGTTGTGACTAATTTCTTTCTCTACCTAAACAAAACTTTAAGTCCTTTTGGGTTAGCCATTCCAATTGGAATCCTAAAAACTCTTAACCAAAGTTCCTGGGGTATCTTCTGACATCTAATTATGCACAATGCTCAACTTTCAGTTTTGTTCCTCATTTACTTGTCTCAACAAATCTTGGATTTTTAAGAGCATATGACATACTTTTGAATTGCTCCTATTCCATATACCCTCATGTTGATCAACCCATATCAAATACAGTGATCAAGAAGAGCATGCTAGAGTTGAAGTAAATAAGATTTAAATATACTTAGAAACAGCCCATATTCACCTCATTAATTTTCACTGCAGGCAAGCCATTTTTGCCTCATTGTTTTATGTACAGATTAAGCAGCATTGGCTCATTTGTCAGAATCACCTCAGAGTGAATGAAAGACACTGTTTCCCTCTCATTTTCAAAAAGTTGTCAGTACTAATCTTGCTATTCAAATCTCTTAAATCATGATTGGTGAAGGTTTTGGCTTTTATATTTCTGCCCAAGCTTTCAAAGATATTATTTCTGTATTTAGAACACTACTTGGGGGGCATACAGTAATAATAACATTAAGTTTAACTTATTGTGATTATTTTATCTGTTCTTTTATTGCTCTGACTGTTCATGTTGCTTCTCTGAAAAAAGAAACTTTGTTCTACTATCATTAATATTTTGTGCATTGATTTCCATTTCAACAAGCATTTCTCCTACATAGTGATATATTTTCAAGAAACTTTCAGCAATTCTGACTTGTATCTGAATCAATCAAATTAATGAAATTGAATGTTACAGAAGTCAAAGTTACTGAGCTCTTCTCTCCTTTTTCATCTCCAGCTGAAAGTTACTGCAAAGTTAACTATCTGCATTTCCAAATCTCATGAAATTTTTACTTGTGTCTGAAGGTTAGAATTATAGTGCTGCTTTACCAAATGCAATCCATTTATCTTTGTTGTTCAATGTCTTACCATTTAAATATGGCTCTTGGCATCACTAATACGGTTTTCGGGACACTCTGATAACGTTCGTTTGTAAGAAATACAGAACACAGGAGCTTACCTTTTAGCAGAAGGTTAGACTATTGTTACTTTTTTTTTTTTTTGAGATTTCAACTCTAATAGTTAAGGCATAGCAGAGGACAAACTCTTCCATCTTAAATTTGTAAACTTTATTTACACTTATTACTCATGAGATGAAAGCACAGTTAAGCAGAGAACATATTTCTTCAAGTTAAAATATTTTGTAAAATTGAATGTATCTAATGTTAGTTTTATATAAGTACAATGTGAAAATCGTTTCTTTTTTGTTTCCTTTCTTATCATTATAAAAAGTGGTCCCTACTGATATAGTCCCAACCCTTATTTTGTCTTCAAATTTGCTTAAAAGTAGCATGAGAATTTATTTATACTTCATCTTTTTCCAAAATATATTGTCTCTGTCATTGTTGTTCTGTTTAGATTTCTATAACTAATGAAAAAGGAAATCAAACAATCTGCTAATTAAAAGTGAGTATTTACAAAGATTGTAAAAAGTTTCACATTTCCCCTTGTTTAGGGAATAAGTCCCCTCCCCTTTCTTTTTATGGAAAAAAAATTGGAAGTCTAATTCATCTGAGCTTTTGAGTGATTATAAATAGAGATGATATAGAAATATCTTTGGTAGATGCAGCTGGCTACTAGCTAGAAGGATAGGATTCTCACAGGAAAAGGTAGGACAAAAGGATAGAAAGTGATCTCCAAAGGGATGAGGCACATATGCAAGAATAACCTTACGTATCTCGGGCTGGTTTTCTGTACGATTCTTAATTTGTGGTGATACTCATTGTAGAAATAGTACTTTCTACAAAGTTGTGGAATTGCTACTTCTTGATCCATCTTCCTCTACAACTATAGTTAGTGAAATCTCATATGGAGATTTATTCCCAAACTTACTGTGTAACAAACATTTTGAGTTTTTCCCCCCAAAATACTGAGAAAATGTTTTACAAACTCATTTAGTAGGTTTCATTTATTTACATAGTCTCTCAGATTTTCAATTCCATTCCAAAACTGATGTGTTCAAATGAGTTATCACTAACTGGAAGCACTTTTTAATTTAGGGAAACTGGCCTCGTTGAATTTGTCAGTTTTAAGTCCAGATAACACCATGTAACTTCAAGAAAATTTAAATCCGCCTACAACAATGTTTATAATGCATTAAAACAAAGCTTTCAAATGTTGCTTTACTTGGATAAGGAATTTTCTTGTGAGTGAGTTTTCTAAACACATATTAAATATTTATCAATTTCTTCGGAACCTATGTTATTTCTATTTACCTATTTTGTATATTTAGTGACATTGTTTTAGTTACAGTGGCTGTGTAAAAAATTATCCTAGAACTAATATTGCATCCATGTATTATGATCATGACTTCTGTGAGTCAGGGAATGAGACAGAGTATAGCTTACTTCTGGTTTACCAAGTCTGGGGCCTCAACTGGAAAATTCCTAGACCTAGAGTTTAATTCACCTGAAGGTCTATTTTCTCACACATCAGGTAGTTGATACTGTCTGTCAGCTAGAGCCTCTCTTAGGAGAGGTAGAAGATGGTTGTTTCATATCCAGACATTCATTCCATAATCCAAGTAGAAATCAAATGGAAAGGAGAGACAAGAAGAGGAAATTCCTGTGTTGTGGAATCCAGCAATGTGTCACATGGATCCTCTAGAAGCAATCTGGAGGAGCAAGTATTGTTGACTGGGCATAGAGCTGCTCCAAATAAAAGTGTGGCTTTATTATTAAGGCATATTAGAATGTATATTATGTGGGCAACTATCCATATCTGTCACTCTTGGTATTCTCTAAGCCTGCCTTAAAATTCTCTTAAAGCTTTGAGCTTTGCTTTTCTTCACAATTTTATCTGCTGCAAAGCTTCTAACTCAATTCCTGCTTTCTGGGGATAGAGATAATTATATTCTAGTCTGAACCGTACTTGGTATGAGTTGTTTATCATTCTGTCTGCCTTCATCCAATCCTAGTGATAAACTTAAATTCAAAGTTATGGTCCCAGCTCTTTTTGTTTTATGGCTGCCCAATCACCAAGGTGGAGACAAAAATGGAGGAAATTTGGTGTCTGTGTTATAATCAAAATATTTGATTTACTCATTGATTAATGGTGATGGGTTTATATATCACCTATAGATTTAGTCACATTTTAAAAATGGAAAGTGTTCATAAGGATACAGTCTAGTTCACTTTTTATTAACTTATTTCTTAAAAAATAAACATGCCAACTTTTCTCTTATAGATGTATATACTAAATTAGCAGTTAACAGTAACTCAAAGCACTACGACCCACTAATTGAATGGGAAAGTGATCTGATGGGCGCAACTAGTTCTATTTTACCAATTCGCTCCTTGTCAAACATTCATTTTGGGCTTTGATTTTAAATTTCATTCCGTTTTAATTATCTTTGTCACTTAAAATATTTTCTCAATTTTATCTCCTAGTGTTTGTGATCTTAGAGCAGTTGATTTGTCCCATGTTTAGAATTCCCAAATTTCTTGAATCTCTCCATTTTCTTACTGGCCAATTCTTATCTGAGCTTGCCAAATTTTTTATGATACTCTGTTAAAAGCAGATAACACAAGTAACTCAGATGAGTGACTTTAATTTCCTAGGACTACAAATCCATTGAGTTCATGATCTAGCTTCCAAATCGTGCTTTGTCACTTCAAGCAGTTAAAAGATCACCATCTTTCCAGATTGCAATAGTCGGTCTTCCCCTTCTTATCAGTACTAAGCAAGGTCACATATTTTAGTTATTTGTTTCGCAAGTTTCCAACTTCTGGGATTAATTTCTGTATTAGGATAAGCTGATAAATGTTCTAATAACAAACCCCCTTAAAATTTCAGTGGCTTAAGACAAAGACAAGTTATTTCTTGTTTCTTCAGAGTCCAATGCAAGCTTGGGTGAGTTTCCAGAGAAACTTACATGCAACAACTAAATAATCTAGGATGACCAGAGCCCCCATCATGCTGCAGTTCAGTCATCTGGAACAGGTAGCCTCAAAAGTTATCATGAGAAGTAAAGAGAGAGCCGAAGGAACTCACAACAATGACTTGCTTCTACCCATAGACGCTGCACATATCTCTTCCTCTCACAGTTCAATGGCCAGAGCTGATCACTTGTCACATGGCTCTGGTTATCTATAAAGGGGCAAGCAAGTGTAATTCTCTTTTGTACCCAGAAGGAGAGAAGACTCAGATGTGAATAGGCACTAGAAATCTATACCACATTCTCATGTCCTGCCTTTGCAGATTTCTGCGTCTTACCCTACGAAAGTAAAATCAGTATCCTTCTTAAAAAGCAGAGGCAGAGGTATTATCATTGTATGTTCTTCTCATATGAATAAAATTAAAATCTTATGCCATTAACTTATATTCATGACCATTGACTGTAAAGATTTAGATTATTTCTTTATTCTGGATGTCGCTATCAGACAACTTATTAAGGTCTACATAAAGTAAACTTGAAACCTTGTTCCTATGGTTCCAAACTGTACTGCGGTTGAATTTCTTTATAAGTTTAATTTTTTCCATGCTGCTATTCTTCTTCTGCACTCTGTTGAACATTATGTAGAATATCTTCTCTTCCCATAGTTGACAAACCTACAGACTCTTGTTATTTCTCTCTCTTTCTCTCTCACTCTAGGCACCAATATAAATGGCAGAAGTTACTGAGAGTTTGGGGCCAAAGTGGGCTTCTATTGCAACAAAAGAAACATCAATTTTAATATTACTCATCTCTATTAAAAAAATGCTCTCTTTTAACAAGCAGTCCTTTGGTGTGCTCCCTTTTCTACTATCTTTCCTCTTACTTACCATTCTAATACCTCTCTTCTCATTGCTGTCCTTCTCTCCCAGGAGCATGAATATTCCTATGTCTTTTGTTTTCTTGTCCAAGTTAATTAGCCTCTGCAGCATCTAACTCCAGATTTAGGACCACATTATTCCCCATTCTCTGGGAGTGAGAGTAGAGTTCCATAGTTTCATTTATATCCGGATAAAGACAGATTTCTTCTGGAGTTGACTTTCAGCCCTCAGCAACTTGATTATTGCCTCCCACTTAGGTGCTCAGAAAGACATCACACTGACCTGGTTTCCAGAAGTAAGAAAAAGCCTTTCAATTAAAGGATCAGATTAAAGGCTTATAGGAGAAGAAATCAGATTTGATTGATTCATTTAAAAAAATTCTGTTATAAAAAAATTTATATATATTTGTTAATAAATATCTGGCGTCTTATTAATACTCAAGAATTATAAATAAATTCCAAAAGTCTGAACTCATGTAATAGAGTTTTCTGAACTGATAAATGCCCTATTTATTATCAGAATGGTCAAATTAAGACTTTCAATCTCAAAGGCACAATCTGTTTCCCAATTGCAAAGGAAGAAATGTTCAACAGAATAATTTTGCAGTTTTTAATATGTATTTATTTTGCAAAAGAAGACCACCTTACTTTCAAGATCATCTTATATTGGAGTCAATGTGACACATCTTAAAATATATTCAATTTAAAATTCTAAAGAAGCAATAAACTCCTTTTATGTGAATTATTAATGGCAAAAAATTAAATTGTATGCTTATGTATAAAAGAAAGCAAACTTTAATAAAATGCATCTCCAAGTTCATTTCTAATCAACCTTTATCACCTACTATTCACCCTGTTAAAAGTGGAAAAGTCAAACCTGACAGACATGTCAAGGCGAATTCCTCAAAAAGAGACATGTCAACATTCAAATAGAAAATATCATGGAAGTGCTCAATTACGAAAAGTGCATCTTTATTCTTTCCCTTGCACAGAGATTTTAGGCAATGAAAGATAATGAGCAATTTCCCAGAACTTTGAGCAGCAATCCAGTGATGAATTATTAGGGCTGTTTGCCCTTGCTCAACAATCTGCTTGCTGGATTAAGATGAGCTGATACAGACAGTGTTAATGAAGAGATTATAAAAACTTTGAAAACTATGTAATAGATGATGAATAATTGCACTTAAAAATCTTGTTTCTATCTAATCTGGAATTTTTTGTCTTTTCTCTTTTTTCAGAAATGTGTCTTCTTTGTTTCATGCTGTCATTACACATTTTAAGACCATAGAATGTCTACTTTGTTTCTTTAAACAAAAACTAGAATTACACTATTTGCTTATAAGTACTTAACAAACATTTGATTTTGACAGCAATTTATGACAAGATTATGGGCAGATATAGGCCAGATTTAGGGAATTTAGGGGGTAGATTAGGAATAAAAAGTAGAAATGTATGCAAAAATTCTCCATTAAAGGATTATATTGTTTGTTACTGTTAAAAATAGGGCAAGAATAATAATCCAGGGAATATATGCTACTATGTGAAATGTTAAATTTAATAAAGTTACTTCCTAATGGTCTTTTCTCTAAGAATATTGCTGATTCCTTATTGCCTAAAGGGTCTGACCATTGGCAAAGTGACCTGAAATAACTGTTACTGTCTAAAGATCTTGCAATGGATGTGAAATTAATCCATGTATATTATACTTCAATTAGGTGATTAAATATGACCAAGAATTGGTATCATGGTCCATGTCATGTTAGGAAATGTAACATAGAAATGACCCTGAGCTTAGCCCAAATGCTAATCTATGATTAATTTCAATTCGTATTTCCTGATAACTTTGTTAAGAGAAATAATTATATTCTTATGGGTATTTTAATATACTTAAAACAGGTCATCATTAATCAAGAAATCTTAAAAGGCATGTGGGAATTGAGAATAATAAACATCATAAGATGTTTTTGTATCTTCAGATTTATTCAAAATACTACGTGAATCTTAAATCCTTTTTAAATAAAAGAATTTTAATATATCTTTTTAAAAATTCAAAATAAAATGCCTCACTTTTTAAATTGTTTTATAGGAAAACTGAGATTCCAAAAGTTATGCAGATTCTTAAAACTCTTCAAACCTGTGGGGATAATGTTTCAGAAATAAAGATGGGGATAAATAACCTAGATTGCATAGATAGAATGATCATTTCTCCCTCACCTCTCTCGAGACTCAAACATTGAACAATTTTTTATTATGTAACAAAAGAAAAACCTTGTCAGTTATTACCCCAGCAAGTGAATTATAATAAGATGTTGAATATATGGTGAAACAACTCCCCATGATATTCCACGTAAGTCATTGTAACTCTGTACTGCCGCTTCGCCCTTTCTGCCAGCCATCATCAGCCTTAGTTTCTGAGAATGAGTCTGGACTGGGCAGCATCTGATGGTAACATCCTTGCTGGTCTGACTGCATCAAGTTGTTCCTTACGAAAGAGTTGCTTCCTGGCCAAGCATGCTCTTAGCAGATTGACCTTGCAGGGAAGATTTCTGGACTTCTGCCAAACAGGCAATATAGTGACATATCCATGAAGCCAGTCAATTTCAAGTGAAGTTGCATTAAAAAATATTTGAAAACAAAAATGTTTATGTACTGCAAAAGGTCAATCCATAATTAGTTTCCAGGTAATCTGAATTTATAGAATAAAATAATTCCCATGTCTTCAATAAAAAGCTTCATAAAGGTTTTTCTTCAGATTTTTTTCATTTACTACTCTAAATTTTGATAAATCAAGAACATTTAAATGGTACTTTAAATAATAACCAGGGTAAAAAAGTGTCTAGCTTTCTAAAAACTTCTTAAAATATGGGTGGGAGGGGCTGGGGGTGAAGTGATAACTGAGAAATCTCTTCAATTTTCTTGTAATAGAGTAGGTACAAATTAAGATTTTATGAGAACATTGAAATATCTTTCCAAAGATTATTCCAAATATAAAAAGAACACTTGAGATGTGCATGGCAAATAAGACATACTAGTATTTTTTAAATATTTGTAGCTTCCATAATTGTATATCTCTATAATTGTTTCTGGACTTGTTCATATTTTGAATACTCAGCAATGACAGAAATTATTTCACAATTTTTTTTTAAAGTTTAATTTATGCTTAAAATAGAGACAAAATGCTAGAATCTCTAGAAATGCTTATATTGAAGAATTAATAAAATGAATCATCATTAAGATTTTTAGATGTAAAATTTATATCTTGGTGTTAAGATGCACTAGTAGAAAAAAATACTATTTATTTCAGTGCTTTAAAGGAAAATTATGGTAACATTTTACAAAAAGGAAATTTGATGTACAACTTCACTATAGTTTCACTTAATAAAATCAATTTTAAGGAACATATCATCTTTGGTTGTGGATAAAAGGAAAAGAAATAACCATTGTATTGAGAAATTTGGGCCTTTTAAAAAAAATTTGTGGCAAATGATGAGAATGGAGCAAGGCTCTTATAGTAGGCAAGAACAATGTCTCTGTCTTGTTGATGTAATTTTATAGTCATCCTGTCTGGCCCTATGTTCTTGTCATTCATTTCTTCTAAAATGGCCAAGATCCTCATTTGGCAACCCAAAGTAGGATTTTTTTTCCTGAGAAATATTTGCCCTGAGCTAACATCTGTGCCAGTCTTCCTCTATTTTGTAAGTGGGTTGCTGCCACGTCATGACTACTGACCAGTGATGTAGGTCTGTGCCAAGGAACTGAATTTGGACCGCTGAAGTGGAGCACACCGAACTTAACCACTAGGCCATGGGGCCGGTCCCACCAAGTTACCATTTTTGGATTTTATTTTTTCCTAGCTTTATTGAGGCATAATTGAAAAATACAATTGTATGTATTTTAATTGTAGAACCCAAAGTTTGGTTTACATTTACCACACTGAAAATTTCCCAAATTTGGGGAGAGAGATGGACATCCAGGTACATGAAGCTCATAGGTCCGATACAGATTCAACCAAAAGAGGATTTCACTGAGACACATTATGATCAAACTGTCAGAAGTCAAAGACAAAGAAAATATTTTGAAAGCATCAAGAGAAAAAAAGCACTTTATGTCATATGAGGGAACACCCATAAGGTTATCAGAGGATTTTTCAACAGAAACATTGCAGGCCAAGAGGGAGTGGAATGATATGTTCAAAGTGCTGAAACAAAAAAACTGCCAACCAAGAATATTTTACCTGGCAAAGCTGTCTTTCAGCCATGAAGAAGAGATAAAGACTTTTCCAGAAACAAAAGATGAGGAGAGTGCATCACCATTAGGCCTGCCTTACAAGAAATGCTGAAGGGAGTTCTTCAAGCTGAAATGAAATGGTGCTAATAACATGAAAACATACAAAAACATGAAGCACACTGGTAAAGTAAGTATATATATATATAGAGAGAGTATATAATACTGTACTAGCAGTGTGTAAAACACTTCAGTAAAATGTTAAAAGACAAAAACATTAAAAATCACTATAGCTACAATAATTTGTTAGTAGATACTCAATATAAAAATATGTAAATTGTGACATCAAAACACAAACTGTGGGAGAGGAGAGTAAAGGGTAGAGTTTTTGTATGAAATTGACATTGTTATCCCCTTAAAATAGCCCATTATAATTCTGAGATGTTTCATGTAAGCCTCAAGATAACCACAAAGCAAAAAACCGACAGTAGATACACAAAAGGTAAAGATTAAAATTTAATTTCAATGCCATGTTTTCTCTAATTCTGAAATTTTGATCCAGATAAAGCCAGGATATTCTTGAAAATCATAGGAAAAATATGTCTGTGTATATGTGTACATATCATGACCCCTACAGAAACTCATGTGAGTGAATGAATGGGTAAATAAATAAATGTTCAGAATTTCCTTCACACAACATTGATGTCAAAGAGGTATATCCAATCTCTCTGAAGTCCAGCCATATCATATCACTCTAGAAGTTTCAAATGTTTTAGTCTGTTGCTTGTTTGCATCTATTTAAATGAAAGATTTGATAAAAAATTGTAAAACAATATTTTAACCTGAAGGAAAAGTGGCACAGAATTCGAGGATAAATTCCACTGAAAACCATTTGTGATCTTTCTGGGGTATCTTTAGTTTAAAACCTAGAAATTAAAGTTCACAACTTTTCTCTGTGGCTGGAGTAGAGCCTGTTTCTAATTATTTTCTTGAGATTATTGTGAAATAATGCTGGGCCTCTAGCCAGGCTTTAAATGTTGGTCTGATTCAGTCCTCATATACCATTATTTTGTAGTTGTTCCAGATACAAGTTAAAACAACTTAAAAAAACAAAACAAAACACAAAACCCGACAGTATCTGTCTTATTGTGAATCCCATTCAACCTGAAATTTAATTATGTTACCATGTGAGTTTGTAATGTGGATTAATAGTTTTATTGTACTCTTGTGATTAGTTTCTGTTTGTTCTAATTTCTTTTTCGGTCCTTCCTGACCTTGAGGTGAAAAAACACAGAAGATGTATTCCTTCAATTTAATGCCAGTTTGAGGTGTTTCTCCTGCATCATCAGATCAATGAAAAGTAAATAGCCTACACTTCTTGTTTCACAGCGCAGTATTGATCTTTCTTCAGCTTTTGCTTCCCCTTTTCCCTGCGTCTTGTGTCTTTCAACCCCTGGGACTGAAGTGATTGCCATAGATTGGACAAGCTAACAAGCGCATGATAAGGAACCAATGTTTTGTGGCATACTCACATACACATGCTTGGTATATAAAGCCTGCTTCCGCATTGAAAGAAAGATGCCATTTTGTGTGCGTGGCACAAGCCACTGAGAGAAAGAACTAGAAGGAACAAACCAGGGAGGAAGATATTTTTGCTATCCCAGATCTTTGCAAATAGTGCTAAATTAGGTGATGAAACTCCTTTGAAAAGTAAAAGACAGGTAACCTGCCGGAAAATTCATATGCTTTTAGCTTTAGCAAATGACTGGATGTTGGCAGCCTGTGGGTAAGTCTCTACTATCCTTTCGCATCTATGCTTTCTCAAGAATATTTGTGATGTTTTTTTGTCTTGTTTGGTTTTGGTTTTAATTTTTTACTTAAGGCTAGTTGTTAATCTTAGAGTTTGAGATACAGTTATTATATTTGGATTCCATATCTGACACCTAGAAATATACATTTAAGCCACATATTTTACTTCACAAGGAGAGTTAATCTGCTCCCTTAACAATATGACTTGTTTGTGGCTTTTGAGGCGAAAAGAAGTGTTTTTGTAAAGATATGAACTGATCTGTTTTTAAAATATCAAGTAATGAAAGGAAGCAGAATGACTCTATAAAGCTTAGAAATGCTTTGTTTACTCTCTGCCTGTCTTTGACATGCTCATTGTAGAAATGAAAACCCTCCAAGTTTTATTTTTGGGCCCTGCCATACTCATAGATTTCTCTAGCATTGAAAAATGGATAAATGAATAATTGATATCCTATCACATGCTATTGTCTCCTCACAGAAGGATATTTTATGCCTTGGAGCTCACAAGTTTTCTGACATCACTTTAGGACGGTAGGGATCCAGTTTCTTGACTCTGAATGCTTTTTAGTTGCTGGTACCGCTGGTAGTCAGCTCTGTAAGCTAATGTATATATGAATGAGGTAGTTATCCTTTAATTTTTTTTAATGCTCTCCTCGTTGAATTTAGTTTGAGAATCTATAGTCAGGTTATCATTCTGGACTCCATGGATGAAAGGAGGGACACAAGACAGAAGAAATGAACAAAGCTTTTGCTTCTCATGAGGAAAGTTTTACCTCTAGAAGTGTTAAGATGGTATAAGGATGTCTGTAGAATGTTTAACTTATTACTAATTTTAAGGAAGAATGTTCACAATGCACAGGTCCCTGATCCCAATATGCAAATCCCTTTCCAGTGATATACAAACTTCACACAGACGCCATGGACACCACTGCAATGCGGCTTATTAGCACATTGTTTTCAACATAACATTTTTATATCATAAGCCTTTTGTTGTCTGAGTGGAATACAGTGTATAGTGTGCATGGAGAAAACTAAGCATAATGTTTGGGCTTTTGTACCTTAAATTTGATGTCATTTTATACTTCTTGGAGTTGGTGATTGTTCTAACTAAAGGTATTATGTAATCCTTAGGGTGACCCTAGTGCTGATTTGAAAGCTATTAATTTTCTATTACAGTGTGCTAAAGATGTTCTATAGTGTGGCGCTCACCTGCGTTATTGAGCCAATGACCAATTGCAGAGTTGCTCTGTGGTAGTTGGAGCTTAACTCAACCCTCTGGGATCTCATTTATTATTTGCAGATATTGATTTTGGAAAAAGAAAAGCTAAGATGTGTGAATATAATACTGACTTAGACCTGGCCTAGAGCTGTTAACTCTTAAAGGTCTGCATATTTATATCTTAACATATAAAAATACTACATATTTTGTGATTTTAGCCAAGAGGAATTATGCTGTGTTTGCAATAAATGTTACCAGTATCTATCAATGTCTACACATTGAGTCCCCAAGTGATCTTGCTGTATGTTCGTAGAATCTAAACTTAGCTCTCGTCATGTTTATAATTTTCTGATGTCTTATAAAAGCAAATGAGAAAGTATTCACTTATATGGTAAAAAATATGCTAAAAACAAATCCTCAAGTGTGTCCGGAATAGGAAATCCAATTAGTGTGTTTGTAAGGGGAATCTTAGTGATGGTTTATTTTTCTTAAAGAAATACTACAGTTGGACAGTTCTCAGGGAGTTTCCTCAAGCAGCCTCAGAGTATAAAAAAACAAAGGAGCGTAAAAATTTGTGGGGAAGATTTTCACCTGAAGGAATCTAAAATTCAAAATGAAGCCAGGCTGGTGTGGCAATCTAGCATGAGTGATCTCCTGACTGAGGGGACCCCGAGACCCTGGTATGACATTGGTGCTCCTGTAGCCTGACAAGTTTGCAGAGACGCACTCTAGTGAGCCACACAGGAATCACTCTCTTATACCCTGTGTTTCTAGCTAAGGCTAACACTGCACACGTTTCCTCAAAACCTCGATTTTCCCCATTCAAATATCTTCATTATTTTTATACAAATGGCATTTCAAGATAGTCAAAGTCATTGGAAACATTTATAAAATTATTTTGTTTCATTTAAGTTAAATGTCATTTTTTAAAATGAAATTTTATTTTTTATTGTCTGTCACTTTTATTTAGTAGTAAATATAAAAGAACAAAACCTACTTTATTAAAATTTGAAATCAACTAATTTCACAAATAATGAAAGGGGATTATGTTGTTAAAAATCCATTAACTAGTATAAATCATCTGGAAATAATTGACAACTCAATAGGAAATATTTGTTAAATAATTTCTTACGAGCCTAACATGTTCAAGGATTACTCTATGCCATGAAAAGGATATATGACATTTACATTATTCCCTCTTTAGCAGCACATTTCTGTTCAAAATTCATCAGTCCTGTCCCCTCCCACGTGTGACTACCCCAAATGAGCATGTAAGCACTCTTAGTAAATTCATTTCTTTATTCATTTTTTTGTTAAACAGAAATATATTGTGTCTATTATGTGTACAGTGTTCTAGGTAATAAAAATATAAGGAAAAGCAAGAATTCAATATGTATTAAAGGAAAGCAAGCAGAGCGAGTCTTTGATTTTAAAAAATCTCAAATATAATAGTGTAATACAAAGCCATAGCAAATAAAGTATAATTTATTTTATGATAGAAGCAAAAAGAATTTACTGTATTGTGAGAGCATACTAAAATATAGAATGAAAAGAAAATGTTTAAATTTGTTTAAAAAAACATAAAAGTATAAATTTGTTTAAAAATTATTTGGTTAGTAATATGTAAAAGGATGTCTAGCGGAACTACTTAATGAATAAAATTGTTTATTAAACCAAAATTTATTTAGCATCAATTATGTGATAGGGGCTGGAGAGGTAGAGAAAACAAGGTGCCTTTTTCAGCCCAGACAAGAAAACAGGTTAGAGGGAAGATGCACAGAGCCTGAGTCTAAACTCCCACTTTGAGCCTCCAGTCACTGCAGACTTTTAATCAAATATCAAAGGGAAAGTTTTGTATTCTTCAGTATATTTTTCTAAATGTTAAATCCTAATGAATTGATTTTCAGTTCAATTTTAAGTAAAAAATATTCATAAGATAATTTTATTGTATTATTGGTATCACATATGTAATACGACTTGGAGTCTTCTGTAGGTTTTTATTACAAATATTTAACAGACTGGGGCTAGTTTAAAGATCAAGCAGAGACACTCACAAATTAATGAAGTTGAATTTGGCTTAAATCATCAAACACCTAGTAGTACAATTAGATGCCAAACCCCAAACATGCTTACAATAGACTTAGCTGCTTAAATGCCAGGATGGATACTGATGAGACTTCTCTTGGGGAAATTTTTACATCTATTCTTTTTTTTGTTTGTTTTTTTCCTGAGGAAGATTCACCCTGAGCTAACATGTTGCCAATCTTACTCTTTTTCTTTTTTTGTGTTTTTTTCACTTGAAGAAGATTATTCCTCAGCTAACATCTGTGCCAATCTTCCTCTGCTTTATATGTGGGTTGCCGCCAGCATGGCTGATGAGTGGGGTGGCCCCTCACCCAGGATCCAAACCCACAAAACCAGCCTGCCAAAGCAGAGCGCACCAAACTTAACCACTATGCCATAGGGCTGGCCCTTCGGGAAATTTTTAATAGATTAAGGATCCAAAATCAAAGCTTAAAAACTCAAGATTAAATGCTCTGACTTATATAATGACAAAAGTACATTTTCAATGATATGTTTGTGATCTGACTACAAATATTTACCTAAAATGTTTAACATTCTCTTGGTTAAAGTAATTGACTTTGAGGAGTTTTTTTTTAAGCTGAAAATATAATTGAAAACTTGTCAGTATTTTTAATGAGTACTCTTTCTGATTTATTTCAATAAATGGCAGTGACAATTAACTGAGAATGGACAATCAACATTATAAGTGGTTTTACATAATTAACTGTAAGAGTATAATTCAGGTTAATATATGGATGTCATTCTTCCATTAAAATGGAGGCAAAATAGCCCCATCACTGTTACTAATTACTATTCCTTAACTTCTTCATAGTAACTGTGAGGCTATCAAGTTTTTCTTCCTTTTCCTATATGATTATTATTATTGTTATCATTGTTATGGCACATTACAGGCCAAAATACAAATACTAGGAAATAATTCTAGCCACGCTATTATTTTCGTTAATTTAGAAGATACACTTTTCTGGTGCAATGTTCTGTTCATATGAACATCAGCTTCAAGTGTGATCTGTTCCTTTTTAGTGGTCTGTGAAATAGCACGTAAATTCATCCCCAGGATGAAGAGCTTCAGCAGTGAGATTGGAGGCAGCCTGTCATGCAAAAAGTAAGGCATTACTCACGAGAGGCAGTTTTAGCAAAAGGCCATTGTTAGGCTCATATGGGTAAGCGATGAGTACACAGCTTTTTTATCACTGTCCATTCATTCAATGGAACAATTCTGTTTCTAAATTTGAGTTCAGAGATGTTATTGACCCTTGGTCAGAAAAGATGCTGATGCTGACAATGGCTCTTCTTATTGCTTTACTGTAATTTACCTAGTCATATGTCTAGGCACCTACAGCAGCGGTCACCGCTGAAATCTATTTGGCCTGGGCTTTCAGCCCCTTTTGGCTTCACTTAGCTTTTAGTACTGACTTGATATTTTATAAGAAAATTATTTAATTTTCTTATAAATTCTTCCTCAGATTGCAATGTAATTTTCTCCCCCTCGACTCCCAACTATGTCAGCCCATAGTCTTTCTCTTTGTACATTCCAAAAATAAAAATTGCCTGAGGACTGAAACTATCATGAATCAGTCTTCATGTAACTTTTATTGGCCCTTCAGTGCCGCTTGACCATACTTTTGTTCAACTTTTCAAGACTCTTTCGTATTTCCCAGTGACTGCGTCAAACACGTTCCACGCTTGCCAAATTTAAACCTTCCTCTCCTTGTGCACCTTGGTAGACTTCTAGTGCCCCTTCACGTCTGGTGCATTGGGTTCTTCTCTCTCTCACAAGGATACTTTTACTCCTTCACCTCCTTTCTGTTGGGTAGGGCCAGAAGGCTCTGAGTAGAAATGGCTTCTGAGTTACTTTCAGTGGAAGACAGCCAGCTTTCTCCTCCCCTGCCTCTTTTGACCTAGAGACCTAAATATCCAAATCATGAAGCTACAATGTGGCGGAGCTTTTGCCAGCCTGGACTGACGTGGCAGCATAGAGGCCAGTTGTCATGGAGAGTCAGCAGATCACGTTTTCATGAACAAGGAAGGAAACTTTGTAGTTTTAAGTCGCTGAGATGTTGAGGATGTTTGTTCCACAGAATAACCAAAAGTGTCCTGAGCAATATACCTTTATATTTAGGTAATGATTTTGTTTTTCATGATCATGAAAGAGTTAGGATAATACCACGTATTTTCTTTTTACCATAATTGTACTTGTACACTTCAAAATCCATCTGTCTTTCTTTGTATCAATGTCAAAGGAAGAATTTTGTAGTGCCAACCTTTTGACTATTATACTTATGCAATGATCATCAGCTTTTTCTGGGACAATATTCTATTAAGTAAACATCTTCACTATAAGTACTTTAATAAAATATGGTCAAATTTTCTTCATCTCAATAAAACTTTGCATTAAAATTAATATTACATATCATGTACAACATAGATATGATATATGTTTATATATAGTTATAAATATATAAAATTATATATATCCACAAACGTTCACATGGTCACACAGCTGGTGTCTAATGGAGCCAGAATTTGAGACCAAGTGTGTCTGAGCCAAATCCATGACTTTATCCTCTCTGCTACACCACCTTCTCCTGAAATTTCTTATTCCCCTGGCTTATACAATATTTACTTCTTCTAATTATCATTTTACCTCTATGGATTCAGTTTATTACCTGTTAGCTCTTACACGCTACTTGTATGATTTAGGCAAATAACTTTCTTTGAATCTAAGTTTAATCAAGTATAAATTAAGCATAATCATCTCTACTTGGCAGTTTTTCATAAAAACTTAGTAGAATGATATAAACATGCCGTGATGGCTTGGTTACTGACTCATATTACTATTTGAGAGATATTAGGTGTGTGTTTCTTTATACTTTTGTGTATATCATCACCCTCTTCCTGAATTGACCTCTTCCAATTTCTCTGGTTATGACGTTTTTACCAATTTTCAGACTTGTGTCAAATTATTTTGCTTCTCAACCATTTGCTGTCCTCCACTTGAATACTTAACATTTTGTAATTGTAAGAGTGAAGTATCACATGTAATACTTTACATTTGTTATATGTGTTCTATTTCTCTGTTATATACATATGCCTTATTTCCAAATGAATTCTGAATTCCTTGAAGACAGAACCTAGTACATCTCCATTTCTTCATTCATTATATGTATAGCCGATGCTGCTGCTGATTTTTATGAACAAGTATATCCTATTTGAATCTCCTAGGGAAAATATCATTTACATTAAATCATATTTATCAAACACTGCACCTCTTGGAATTCTAAATATAATGTCTACCTGACATGTCAATAATATCAAGCCATTACTATCAGTTGCTACATTATTGAGGCATTTTCCTAACTCAGCTCGAAGTACATTGGTGAGTTTAGGAAACAGGTTCTGTCATGAACCTAGAGAAGTAGCTCTTGGCCTTTTGTTCCTCTGGTCTCTACACCAGAATCAAATAGATTTAACACTATTCCTTTTTTGTTCAAAATTTTCTCTCTTCTCTCCAAAGATATATTATTAGTTATCAATAAGTGGATAAGAAGATGTAGTTTTATCTGTAATTATTTCTTTCACTGATGCTGTTTGGATAGTAGGAGACCAATGATATATCACAATATTTTTTAAAAAATGCATGGTGAAGTTATAGCTGACACAAATGATGGCATCAAGTAAGTTAAGGCATTGAACACATAGAAGCCTAATCACATGCTTTATTTATTTCCTGTCCTTTGCTGGGTATTTATTGTAGATTCTCCAAATAGGATTTTATGTAATATATTTGTTAGCAAAATATTTTGATCCCCAGGATCGTCCATCACCATTGCATGTGGTACTGCTACTGTATTTCTGCGTTCACCGCCTTAAGTTGGTTACCACAGCCTAGTGTTTAAAGCTTTTCACTCCTATATTCAAAGCATAATGTTTCTGAACATTTTCAGCATTTTAAATGCAAACTGCTTCCGCAGCAAGTCATGATACAACGTCTCAGGAGACGGACAAAGCTGCCACACTTTTCTTTTAAGCTGAATTAATGCTGTGCAGACTGACATCCATGAAGACTAAAGTGCTTCAGTTACAGAAAGTAACTACAACTCAGGAGGGTCAGTCAGTGCCTTTTACTCTGCTGCAACACTAATACGTAACAAAAGATTTGCCAATGTCCTTGTCTCCTTTGATTCTCTCTTTGTTACAACTCCTATCCATAACCCTATGATTTAGTTGCTTTAGACAGAAAATTTATTGGCCGGCAAGATCTCCAGTACAATTTCTACCATACCTTCTTTCCTCCAAATATACTAGTTAGGAAAATCTTAAAAAAATAAATAAATAATTGGTCAGTGAGGTCAAGAGCTTATTCCTATATAGCGGCCTTGCTCTGGGCGGAGTGGAGTGAAGCCTGAGGGCATGTGCTCCAAAGCCAGACAGACCCGTAAATACATCTGTGCTCTACTACTTACTAGAGATCCTGCACAAGTGGCCTGACCACTTTAAAACGTAATGTGCCCCTCAGTAAAATGGATATCATAATAGGACCTACCTTACAAGGATGATGTGTGCGTAGAGTAAATGAGAGGTTGACTTAAAGGTTTACCATGCTTAATATAGTGTCTGGCACATGGCAAGCTGTCAATTAATTTAGCTTCATCATAATCTTATTTGTACAATCATTAGCACTCGTGATCATTCAGTGCTCATTGGCCTCAGGAAGACTATCTGGAACTGATTGTTATATCTTAAAATTCCAATTTTTAATGTACAGTGTGACGATGCCTACAAGTAAATAGATTGTTTTTTCTGGCTGCTGTAATCTCTTCTTACAGGCCATGTTGGCCAAGTTATAGTCAGGACGTTGCTTTGTAGACTGCATTCAGAACAAGGGTCTGTTTGGATATGCAACGGCACTGGGCTCCATCATCCTTCCTCTGTCTTCCTAGAGGCAGGTTCACACCTGCTCTCAGGGTATGCTGCTCTGGACAGAGTTTGTGAGAGCGCTAACGGAATACGCCTTTGCTTCCATCAGTGTCAAATGTTACTTTTAATTGTTACTTTATTCTTTTATGTTAAACTTCAGTCAGATTGTGGTCAAGTTTCTGAATTTATCCATTATGTTGATTTTCAGGTTTCACTTTTAGTAGATAACATTATTTGCATTATTTCTGAGTTGTTTGGGGAAACAATTTGTTAATGTGTACTACTTCTAGAATAGTTTCTTAAAAACGGCTTACTTTTGGGGCTGACCCCATGGCCGAGTGGTTAAGTTCACTTGCTCTTCTTTGGTGGCCCAGGGTTCACAAGTTCAGATTCCGGGCGCAGACCTAGCACTGCCCATCAAGCCGCACTGTGGTGGTGTCCCACATAAAACAGAGGAAGCTTGGCACAGATGTTAGCTCAGGGCCAGTCTTCCTCAGAAAAAAAAAAAAAAAAGGCTTACTTTTAATCACGTATCCAGTTCTTTGTTTTTCTCACACTCTATTTTCTTCCTATTTGGTATAATAGTTGCCTCACCAAAGTGGTCATATAATTTTCTTATGTTGATATTGACTCTAATTACCTCTCCTTTGACAAATAAATTGCATTTTTTTTAAGTGGGTTCAAATTCATGTCAATTATGTTTCTGATTAGGTATGGGCATGAAATAGGATAGAAAAGAATAGAAACTCATTTAAAACTTGTAGATCATTCATTGAATGACATTATTTATGAAAATTTATACCACTTACAGAGATACTCCTTAGAACTATGAAAATATGTAAACTTTATTGTCAAGAAAATCAACAATAGAAAATCATTTATCCCCTTCTTTTCTTTTAGTATACATTTATCATTTATAAATTCTAGAAGCCTATTGCTTTGTATAAACCAATATTATATCACTAAGTTTATATGAAATATAAAGATATTATGTAGTAATATAAGTTATAATTAATTATATAGTGGTAGGTATCAATCTAGTATCTATCCGGCAAAGTACAGTACTGAATTTTGATTGATTACAGAAATTAAGATATTTATTGTTTATAAATCATAATCGTGTAAGAAAGGATATGAGACAGACCCAATAATTCCCTAATCTCATTCAAATTTTTACTTAATAATACAATCAGACTTTTTATATGACCAAATTTATTTCTCTCACTTGGAAATTAGGAAGGTTAATTATTTGTATTAAAACATGTAAAAAAAAGAAGAGCATCATAAATTCTTGTGATAGTACACAGTCATTTGAATGAAGAAATAGATGATTCAAATAAAAAACTAAATCTGATTCTTCCCATATGTCAGGTACTGAGTGTATGGCTACATTAAAATTGACCATTTAGGGGTGATTTTATTCATCTCCCTTGATCTATACTTTGTACATAATTTTACAGATTAGTCATTTAGTATATCCAAGGTGACTGTTGAAGCAAACACAAATAATTTTTGCCAGTCTTTTTAAATTATGTAGGTAAAGATGATGAATTTCAGATGCTTTTAGCTCATTTCTCTGTAGTGCACCAGATGCTAAGACTATTGAAGGAATGCACGTGTCTTCCAAAAGCAGTTACCTCTTTCCCGGGGAACCTGGTTCAGCATGGTGAAAATAATCAGGTTCCCAGCAGATACTGATTAAGACCCTGCTATGAACCCAGCAGCACTCTAGATATGTAGAATATAAAGAAAAGAATATATATATATATATACAGAATATTTATAAGAATATATATATATATATATATATACACACACATACATACAGAGAGAGAGGTGTGTGCATGCAGAGTTCTTTCTCTTAGGAATTTATAGATGGACAATAAAGAAATGACCAAGTGAAGAACAATAAAGAGTAATTATTAATCAAAACCATCTTTTGACTACTGATTATGTTCCAGTCTTGTGCAAGAAAATGAGGATACAAAGGAGAATGAAGCAAACTCTGCCCTCCAGGAGATGGTAGTAGAGTTGTGGTGTGAGACAAAATAATTTCGGAAAGATGCGGTAGGTGCCAAACTATGGAAGACCAAGAAGGCTTGAAGATCTAAATGTTATGTACTAGGCCATGTATTTTAATATTATATATATCTATAACTAACTGATTTTATTCTAATAAAATATAAGCTTTTAGAAGGTAGTCTTATCAGTTTTGATCACCAATTTATCCCAGTGACCATTTTGCAAGGAGTCTTGCCTACTGTAGATCCTGAAAAATTCAAGCCCTGACACTGAAATCTTGATGCAAATGAAAAGGTGTCAGACTTCTGAAACAAAGTCAAGAAATAACAAACTGCCATTCCTTTCATTTATTATTTTAATTTTTGTTTTATTTTTAAGTTTAGAATTTATCCCTGTTTTATTTTTTTAAAGATTTTTGTTTTTCCTTTTTCTCCCCAAAGCCCCCCGCTACATAGTTGTATATTCTTAGTTGTGGGTCATTCTAGTTGTGGCATGTGGGAAACCGGCTCAGCGTGGCTCAATGAGCAGTGCCATGTCCGCACCCAGGATTCGAACCAACGAAATACTGGGCCGCCTGCAGCAGAGTGAGCAAACTTAACCACAGGGCCACGGGGCCGGCCCCTAGACTTTATCTCTCATTGAAACTATTCATATAGTATGCACTCTGTATGTATATATAGTTTGTGTTGCAGAAAGGGAAATCTGATGACAGAGAGGAAAAGTATTAATGAGACTTTTAAAAATAGTCCAGAAGAACGTTGATGATAATCCATAAAATGGTAGGAAAATTTCAAACAGAGGGGAGGCTTAAAGTTTGAAGAAGTAGAATCAGCAATATTGTTTGGATACGAGCTTATGGTTGTGGAAAGATTTCTACTCTAGATGTCTAGAAATAACAATGCCATTCAATCACCAAGGCAAAAATTTAAAAAAGGACCTAGTTTAAAAGATCTTTATTCCCAAACGTCATCCTGGTGGAGAAGAAGGACCTAAGGCACGATGAACATCGCAGGAGAGGGCTGCCTAAAATGAAGCAAGGCCAGTTGAGTTGGAGGAAGACTGGGGCATGGCAAATTGTATCAGTGCCTTTGGCTATCTCCAGTGCTCAGTCAAGACCAGGAGAAGGTGTGGGAGTTATTTGAGATATCCACTCAGGTGGTCCTCAACGTCCGCAAGAATGAGTGCTGGAGCAGCCTTCCATCTCTGAAATCCCCAAGGCCTCCACCCCTCACCCCTTTCCCTCACAGGGGTGCAGAATGGCCCACCCCTTGCAGTCCCACCCTCCTAGAACTCCATGCTGAAGGCTCCCTCTTTCAGTTCCTTCTAGCCCAGGGCTGCACTGAGTTTCCCCAGGTCCTGTGGTGGTGGCAGTGGCGCCCGCTCTCTCTCAGTCTTCTGGGAACTTAGGCCTATGTCCTGCTCATCCTGATCTGCTTTCCTCCTGCTGCTTTGGTCCAGGCTCTTGTACCATTCGGCCTTCCCCAGAGGTTCATCAAACACCAGCACTCATACACATGTGGCTCACAGGAGAGTGTCTGTGTGGGGGACTTGAAAAATGTAACCCGGAGTCCCCAGCTTCTGGTTTTTCTACTTGGAGCAAGGGTCTTGCCTCCAACTGTGCTTTGCAGGGGGTGGGGCATGAATAAAAGCTATAGGTTCAAACAACAATGTCTTGGCTGCTTTGAGTATGAGTTTCTGTGAGTATATTGTGGAACTAACAGAAGAAAAGTGTCTAACTGGAATCTCAGAAGCCATAAATGAACCAAAGATGTGCTTCTTTTTTAATCTCCACAATGTTTTTATTTGTTGTCATTCAAAACTGGCAGATGTGGCAACATGCTGAGAGGAAGTCACTGGAGTTGAATCACTGATACCCTCTTTCTGCAGGATGTGACCTTGGGAAACTCCATTACACTCCATTGTCTCCCAATACTGGGGCTGGATGTCATTTGTCCTTACAGTGCATTTTTCCCTTGATTACAAGAATCTTAAGAAAAAGTGAAGTTTTAAAAAGAAAATTGGTATATAATAGTCCAAGTAGGCCACATGTTTCAAGGAAAATTGGAGTAAATATTTTCTTGATGGTAGTGTAAAATATTCCTACCTGTTTAATGCAAAAAGACCATTGAAACTATGTCATTGTGAAAAAAATCTATAGCAAGAACTCTAAGTATACTTGAGAAAAGATATATGATGAAAACTTCAGTGAAATTGAGTAAATAATCAAAATTTCAACAGTGTTTGTTTTTGAAATACAAATGAAATAACGACAATATTATGAAATTGTTTAATAATTAAAAATATAAACTTGATGCCATAATTTTTCAGATGGGAATTTAAAAACAGTATTGTCTACTTAGCAACATAAGAATTATGTGTCCCAAACAGAAAGAAGCATTTCCAAAGATAGTTCAACTGGTAACATTGACGAACTTCATCTTGCACATGCAGCTGAACTTGAAGGAAAAGTGAAAAAAATAATTTGTGGTGCCTTCCATTTCAGTTCACTTCTGTTACCTAATTTTATTAATGGTCTTAATGAGTATATGATGTGTGTATTAGTTTGCTAGGGTTTTTATAACAAAGTATCTCAAACTGAGTGACTTAAACAACAGAAACATACTATATCATAGTTCAAGGCCAAAAGTCTGAAATCAAGTGTCAGTAGGGTTGTGCTCCCTCTGAAGGTGCTGGAGAAGGATCTTTTCCAGATATTTCTACTAGCTTCTGGTAATTTCTTGGCTGTGGCTGCTGGTCTGCAATCTTCACATGGTATTCTCCTTAAGTTTGTGCCTCTATGTCTGAATTTCCTATAAGGATACAAGCCATATCAGATTAGGGGTCCACCCTACTCCAGTATGACCTCGTCTTAACTAATTATATCTGCCATGACCTATTTCCAAACAAGGCCATACTCTGAGACACTGGTGATTAGGATGTCAACATATGAACATGGGGATACATGATTCAACCCATAGCAATGTGATCAAAGACATTTTTTATCTAGTGACGGTACAACAAAAGAAATCATTTATTTCTATATGTTAGGAAATATCTTGAAAAGTTAATGTGGATCTGTCAAAAGTGTTAACCATGACTACAAAAGATGGTTTCTTTTCATTGGTTGGTATTGATGCTAGTCTTGTTATAAAAATTAAATTCAAAGTGACACTATTTTGAATATAGTTCTCTTAATTGCATTATTCACTGGAAATCTTTGTTTTGGTAAAATATTAAAAATGGAACAAATCATGGACATGGTCATTATCAATTAAATAATCTATGATTTAAGTCGTGGTATGTTCAAGGCTTTGCTTGGTGAGTATAATCGTCTGCTGTGCTAGAGGGCGATCAGATGGCAGCGTTGTCATAGCACACCAAGAGATGCTTTTTACTCTTGAAAGGCACCCAACTGTTAATATCCTTTGAGAGAAAATCCTTGTTTCAGCCCACTAGAAAAGACTGGATCAAAGACTTGGCATTTTTTTATTGGTATTATAATTCATCTGAATAAACACTTTGAATAATTCTCTGTAAGTGAATTCAATAGTTACACAAATATGTGCCTTAATTCATTTGGAAAGGAATAACATGTCCAAATTTTCTATGCTGAAATCAGATTCCAGAAGTGAAACGAAAAGGATGGCTTGAATTACTTTCTAAAAATTAAGGTTTGGAGCCTGAATATGTATATATTTTTTAAATTCAAATATGATGACAATGGACTGACATTTTTCAATTGGCCTTCTGGTACTAAGTCAAAGGAGTAACGAATTACCATTAAGGTTTCATTTATTCATTTTTTTAATATTTTGAAGTTAAATACAGTCTCGAAAACAATTTATATATTACGTTATACGTTATGTAATCATTTCATAAAATCAAAGAAATTTTGTTTGCGTTTCCAGCAATTATTTTGTCTTGTACATGATGCATTCCATTTATTATTACTAAATAGACATTTTCTGCATGTTAGAGAACATATTGAAACACAAAAACTATTACTCAGCTTCAACTGAAATTGTGCACCAGAACGGAATGCACATAATAATAAATATTTCAGACTTTTTAACATATTTAAAAGAATATTCATTATACTACCTACCATGTTTTGTCATGTTGAAAGAGTATTCATTCACTCCACAGTGCTAAGCACTCTTCTAGATATGTTGAAAGTGCTACCATTTTGGAGGAGACTAAGATTCAGAGAAGTTGCTTTCCAAGATTGCACAGAAAATGATAAATCCAAGATTCCTTCTGACTCCAAAGCTTGTGCTCTCTGTTACACGGTATTACTTCTCTTTGCACCTCAAGGAGTATATTACCCATATGTACATATGGACATTTAAAAACCCATCTTAATTATTTATATATATTATGTGCTTTTGGAGAAAAATGTGTACTTATGGCTTGAGGAATGACTGCAGATCCTTACAGCAGTTTACTGTATGACTTACGAGCATGAGAGGACGGATTTGGAGTCATCCTGCCTTTGTGACCTGAGGAAAGTCACTCAAACCCTCTAAGCCTCAGTTTCCTCTTCAGTAAAATGGGGTTAATCATGTGGTTTCTGTAAAGATTGTCTGAAATGGCAAATGTTAAGGGAGCCATTTAGTAACTCATAGGAAAATTCCAATAAATGTTCTCTGACACAAATGATCTGTTTGTGCACTGCAAATGTATTCTCCTATTCTGTCTTTCTTTTCACTTTCTTAATGGTATCTTTTGATGAACAAAAGTTCTTCAATTTAAAGTAAACATTTTAATCATAAGACAGAGAAAATAGTACATCAGAACTTTACAGAAGTGGTGAATTTTGTTAAAGTAAACCCATCATGTAAGTAGCGTTTAGATCTAAAACTAGAACATTATCTGCACATGAGAGGCTCCCTCATTCTACTTCCTGCCTTCAAAAGACAATTATCCTAACACCATAGAAGAGTTTTATCTATTCTTAAACTTTGTATAAATGGCGTCACAGCATATGTACTGTTGTTCCGCCCAGGTCCTTTCACTGAACATTGTATTGGTATGATTCAAACACGTTGATGCATGTCTTTGGGATTCATTTGTTTTTACTGCTGTGTAGAAATTCCTCATATTGATAATATATTATCTACCTCCTGAATTGTTAGAGAACATTTAGGTTGTTTCCAGCTTAGAGTTACTATAAGTAGTGCTGCTATGAACATTGTTCTACATGTCTCTTGGCAAATAGATGTGTGAACTTCTCTGGGATAAATATCTAGGAGTGGAATGACCAGTTTATAACATATACACATAGTCAGCTTTATTAGATATGTCTAAACTGTTTTCCAAAGTGGTTGTACCAATTTAAAAATCCCACAAGCAGTGTATGCATGTTTCAGTTACTCTTAACTCTTCATCAACATTAGTAACTGCATTTTCTTTATTACTTTTTTTTTTTTTTTTTGGTGAGGAAGATTGGCCCTGAGCTAACATCTGTTGCCAATCTTCTTCTTTTTGCTTGAGGAAGATTGTTGCTGAGCTAACATCTGTTGCTAATCTTCCTCTCTTTTGTATGTGGGACACCACCACAGCATGGCATGATGAGCAGTGTGTATTCTGTGCCTGGGTTTTGAACCTGTGAACCTCGGGCCACCAAAGCAGAGCACATGAACCTAACAACTATGCCATTGGTCTGGCCCCAGTAATTGCATTTTTTATTTTACCCATTTGGGTTCATGCATACTGGTATTGCTTTGTGTTATAAATTTGCAATTCTTTAATATTCAATGAAGGTGATCACCTTCTGTAAGGTATTGGCTGCATATGTGTGTGTGTGGTGGTTATTGAAGTCCTAGAAAGATTCCTCATACCCTATTCTTGTCAATCCCTCTCTACCCTCTTGGAAGTAAGAATGGTAGGGGCCGGCCCGGTGGCGCAGCAGTTAAGTTCACACATTCTGCTTCTTGGTGGCCTTGGGTTTGCGGGTTCGGATCCTGTTGCAGACATGGCACTGCTTGGCAAAAGCCATGCTGTGGTAGGCATCCCATGTATAAAGTAGAGGAAGATGGGCATGAATGTTAGCTCAGGGCCAGTCTTCCTCAGCAAAAAGAGGAAGATTGGCAGTAGTTAGCTCAGGGCTAATCTTCCTCAAAAAAAAAAGAACTCTAATGATTTCAGTCTCCATAGCTTAGTTTTATAAGTTCTTAACCTTCATCTAAATAGAATCATGTATGTATATCTGGCTTCTATGGCTCACCATAGGGGACTTTGCAATTTTTCCGTGAATTATATTTATGAGAAATACGTTTATTTTATTGGTGAGTCGTGTTTTGTTATATTAAGTTGCCATTATTTGTTTATTCATTCATCTATTGGTTATAAATTTGGGTTGTTCTCAGTTTGTGGACATAGTATTTTCATTAATTGCTTTTTAGGAGTTCCTTATATTCTATAGATTAGCTCTGTCCAATAGAACTTTATATGCTGTCCATTGTGGTGGCCACCAGCCACATATAACCATTGAGCATTTGAGATGAGGGTAGAATGACTAAGGAACTGATTTTTAATTTAATTTTAGTTAATTTCAATTTAAATAGCCACACATGGCTAGTGGCAAAAGGCACAGTGCAGATCTAGACAAACATCTTTTTGTCTGATATAAGTGATGTGGAATATTTTCTCCCAGTCAGTGGCTTCCTTTTTTATTTATTTTAACAGTACATTTTCATGAACAGAGTCTTAATTTTGATAAACTCCGGTATTAATGATCAAATTTCATTTTCTATTTGTATATTGCTACTGTATGTTGTATAGATATGCAATTGTTTTCTTTATATTGATCCTTTATTCTAAAACTTCACTAAATCATTTATTAGATCTATAGTGTTTTGGTTTTGTTTTGCTTTTTAACAATTCCTTTGGATTTTCTATATATACAATCATGTCACAAACAAATGGATTTGAATCATGTTAGAACATGCTACAACTCAGATTTTATCAGGACCTCTAAAATCAAACCCAGGTATAAAATAGCAAAAGTATCCAAAAGAAGAATGAGAAGGGAATTTATGTATCTAATTCAGATACTTACAAGTAGTGTTTGAATTCTGATTTTCTAAAATTCGCTTGGGAGGATATCAAACCAGTTCATCGAATCCTTTGTGTGTCGTCTTATGGCTGTCTTGCGTCAGTTATTCATGTCTCTTCCAGTAATGGGTCTCAAAGACACAATACAGAAATATGCTAGTCTGTAGAGTCTTCGTCTAAGCCCAAAAGTAGGCTCCAAGTGAGTGAAGACCCTTGACGTGAGAAGATTGTATGAGAACATCGTAAAAAGAGCTGTAGTTAGGGCATTTACAAGAGCGAGACTGACACATTAAATCTCTTGAGACCCCGAGGAGAAGCCAGAGTAACAGCTAAGAATCGTCCTGAGTTACAGCTTTCTCTAGTGTAAAGAACATTATTAAAAAGATATAGGGGTAACAAGTAAATGGTTTCAATAATTAAGGTGAATATATATGAATATTTAATTACAATTTATGGTATAGACTTCTAGTTTCATATAACTCAAAATAATTCTATCTGTAGAGCCTTATATCTATGAAACCCTAGATTTTAAGAGCTTATAATCCCAGAAATGGAAATTTTAAATTCCTTCTTGATATTAAATGATGCCTATATGCACTTATAGTGTAAACTTTAGGGCAGAAACTGAATCTTTTTCCAGTTAAACAGTGTGGCAGATGACTCTAGAAATACCATAAAAATTACTAAAATATATGATGCTGTAATGCCTAGTATTAAGTTGCTGCTGATTCTTCAAGTAGTAAACAGTAAAGAATAAGATGCATAGCTTTTGAAGCAACAAGAGCTATATCTAGTCACTGGAGTACCATTTAGAAAATATCTGTTCATGGCAGGACGGTATATTGGCATTTCTCATATATTTTCTCTGAAAACTTGCCACTGCGGCTGGAGCCTGCTGAACAGAGGGGAGAATGGGACTAGACGAAGTTGGTGAGAAGGCAAAGAGTGCCTTATAAACAATGATGAGGAAAATGGATCTTATCCTATTCACAAAGGGAAGCCAATGAAATGATTTAAGTGGTGGAATGACACGACCATGTTTGGGCTGGAGGATTGATATTTTTACAATATAGAATCAATAATGAAGAGTCGACAAGAGAAGGGGAATCAGATTTTAATGCTGGGTTACTGAATTGGGCCTTTTGAACAAAGGCCAGGACAAATTACTAAAACTAAACTAATTTATCAGGAGAAAAATCAAACAAAATGCCTGTGGGTTTTAAAAGTGCAATAATTGCTTGAAGCTAGTTATACTTATAAAATCATTGGTTGAGCTATTGGGACTAATTCACTGGAAACTCCTGTGAGGGATGTCCAGCTTTAAGAGTATCAAAGATTATTAAGCCCCATTGAGTTGGTAAGTTTATAGCATTCTAGTGAGATCTGTTGTAGTAAAAGCTTTATAAGGTTAAAAAATATTAAAGTTCAAAGTATAACGAAGATTTGGTAATTGTTTATTTATTTTAGACCATAAAGTGGAAATCCAGGTCTCCAAATGTATTTTATTGAGGTATTTTCATTCTGAATTAATGGTCATTATCACTAATTTTGTTAACACCACATTTTCCAAACTTTACTTTTATTTTGTGTCTATATACTGGTTTTTGTATATTATAATTGTAAAGATTAAAGCAAAATATTCATCCTTTTTAGTACTGTATTATACAAAGGTAACAGATCCTGTATTGTTCTCTTAATACTTTTATTAAATACTATTATGTCTGTGAATGGCACATTCAAATCCTCTATGCCACGATATCTGAATTTCTAGAATGAAGCGTTTTGTCTGGGGAGTGGGATAAAGGTGGAGATAAGGGAGAGACTTTTACTCTTTTACTTTATAACTTTCTGGATTGCTTGAATTTAAAAAATAAATACCACGAACCCTGCACTATAGGAACTTGAGATAAATACGATGTGATTTTCTACAGGCTTCCATTATTAACCATAAGATTTACTAAAATGATGGCCGCTGTGCTAGAAATCACCGAGTCACAGGACGTCATTCAGCCCCATCTATACTTAAAATGGACAACTGCCAGGTAGCACAAAGTTGTGGGACAAATACAGAAGACACAGGTTTACCCTACAAACTCCTGGCCAGTTAGCTGTGCCAACTCATTTCAGTACCTTTGAAATAAAGCAACTCTACGTGCTGTACAACTGAACTTTCTGTGCTTCATTTAACACATTATTGTTGTGGGGAGGTTCCTTTAATTATATAACATTTTGTTCAAATGAAGGAGTTGGCCAGGTTGATCTCTACATTTTGGTGGTCAACCCATTTCTGATTCACTACATAATAAGTGCCTCGCTTCTTATTTATGTCTGATAATAGTTTACCTTTTGATTGTTTTACATGCCCCAAACATGTTAAATGCTGCTAGCTCCCTTATGGGTTCTCAGGAACAGAGTTGGGCTGATCCAATTCATTTTAAATTCTTAGAAGCTGTTTATAAACTCAGATAATATTTATATCAATATTTGGTCTCTGGTGCATGTATACTAGTATAGCTATAATTAATTGACAGCATAACAGAGGAAAATCATCTAACCATTCTTGTTCTCATCCTACATTCACAAAGTAACCTCATTAGAATTTGACTTTGCTAATACAGACAAAGTGCATTGGTTAGCAATTATGAAAATTCAGTTGACTTGTGTGGTTGATATTATGGCTCTTCATCAAAATGTCTTTCTAGACACAGAAAGAATGGTACTTCTCTGCCTCCCTAGAGTTATGTGTGGTCATGTGGCTTGCTTTGGCCAATGAAATTTAAGTTGAAGTGATACAGGATTTATGTCATTCCCCATGTTCTATCTTGCTTGACTGAGGTTATTATGAAGGTATCTGTTGATATGGCAGATGCCATAAGTTTAGAGCAGCCTGGAATGCTAGATGCAGCCTTGGAGAACTATCTAGACCCACAGCAGAATTTGTGTGACTGAGAAATAAACTCATTTTGATATGTCACTGAGAGATTGAGGTTGTTTTGACTACAGCGTACACTAGCATATCCTGACTGATATACCTGAGACTTTTTGATAATAACATTGAATAATGTCTAGTCATACAATGATATTATATTCTTAATGAGGTTTCTGAATTAAATATGATTATTTTATATATTTCTATATATTTTATGTATACTTTATAAGAAATGTGTTAATTTATATTGTTTAGGGGTTAGCTTCAATCACATTGTGTAATATTTAGTATTCATTTTCCTCTCAGTATATTTTTATTACTTTACTCTCATTACATTTTCCTTAAGTACAATTCTCATATTAATACAGCTTGTTCCAAACCAAAATAACACCTCCTCAGAAGCAATTACCACATCCTTTTGTGGAAACACACCTATAAAACTAAAGATGGGAAAGATGAGGTTATTCCAGTGTTTTCTTTTCCATGATGAAGCCTTCCCCAGAGCTTCGCTGTTGAGCTTTTGACACTAAACCCAGAAATTGAACATCATAGTGAATTCTCAACTAGATCATTATCTTACATATAAAGTCACGCAGTGTTATTACATTAATATAAACATACATGCATTTTAGTGCTTTCTTTCTGGATGGCTTAATTTAAGCACCCACATCTTGCATGCCTCCTAATTGCACTTAAATGGTAAATCTACATGGAGAGAAACCACAAAATAATGTTAAAACATGAAACCTGTTCACATGTGGTGTCAGGGCGCTCTCACAGGCTTTATAGGGCTTCGTTACAACTCATGGAGGAAGTCAGAACCTGAGCAAATCAAAACTTGTGTAAATTTGAAAATCAGAATAGGGTTGGAAATATCTCAATAACGGATTCCACACTTTTGTGTCCACAGGGATTTTGGATATAGAGCATAGACATGGAACATTGGTGAAATTTCACATATTTGGAAGTTTTACATAAAATCAATGATTCATTCTTTTTGTGCTGAGTAGAAAGTTGATCAAAATTTGGCTATCTTCTTAGCATGATCACCAAACTCAAGACATGAGAGAGGTTAGATTTATTTGAAAACTTTTCTTTTTCTTCAAGAGAACAGGGATGAGTACTGGGGGTCAGGAGAAACAGCCCACAGCACCCTCCACCTTTCCAGATCTCCACAGGCACGTGGGTGCTTGAGGGCCCTAGCGAGCCGACTTACAGCAGCAGGGACATAGACACTCTCCATAGCTGGAAGGCTTGGGGAAAACATGGAGAGAGAGGCTAAGGTAGAGTCAGGGCAGGATTGCTGGGCATGCTTGAGGATGCCTATGGGGGACCACTCCTCAGAGCTCATGGCACCACTGCAATCAGGGTAGTTGGCAGAGTAGAGCAGGGAGGGAGGGTGAGGTCAGCAGGTGAGCACAAACCATCCCTCCCGACGGTTCACAGCAGTTCACCAGATTTAGCAGAAATGTTCAGAGACAGACACAGGAGTCATAGCAGTAAGTTAAGAACAGGAATAAACAGAGTGAGTGGCAAATGAGAAGGTAACGTGGACACACACCTGAGACATGCACCATTCCATATAGTGTCGTTTAGTGTCTCCCACCACATTCTCTGTGGACGAGCTGGAAGGAAATGGACATATGGTCGCTTGTCCAACATTTCAGCAGATATCCGTGAGAGCCTGTTAATGTGGTTTGGAATAATGGTTAAGCATTTCAGCTCTGAAGCCAGACTGCTTAGCTTCGTGTCCCAATATTACTAACCAGCTGTGGGTCCTTGGGGTAGGTTAATTAAATTTTCTCTGCCTCAGTCCCCTTACCTATTAAATGAAGATGACAGAAGTCAAACCTATCCCCTAGGTGGGAGAGACTAATAAATAACATAAATATACTGCTGGGTATTTAATAAGTAGTAGTTGCTACCACTACACTTATTATTACTGTGAAATAATTGCCATTTTTCTGGAAGGCAGTGAAACAAGAAATGGATATATATAACCCCCTCAACACAGGTCTATTTTTAATATATGGATGTTAGGGGTGCTATGATTAGCAGTACTAATCATGTTTCCATTTTTATTTTTATTTTTGAGAATCTCCAAGAAAATTTGTTGGAATTAATATGACATATTTTTATTTAATAAAATTACTAATTTTATTTTGCAATTCTTAAGGTTCTTTTTACCCTGCCTTCTTCATGTAGTTAGTTTTTAATTTTATTTTTAGGTAATGGGTTTCTCTAAGCTTCTTCAAATTCTTTTAGGTGAATAAGGTGATACTGGTTTTGGTAGGTGCATAGGGTTTGTGAAGTCTCGTAATAAAAACTGCACTCGGATATCAGAGACTCGAAAATTCAGTCAATCAAGCAAAGATCTTTATACAATAAGGGGCTGGTGAAAACATCTAAACAGCAGAGGATCATAATGATTTTGGAATTTATTCTAACATCAATATTTACAAAACAGAAAGGGCAGGGAACTGAAAGCAGGTGGTCAGTTAGGGTGGAAAAGATTGGGTCCAAGGTAATGGATGACCAGACAATGGCAATTTTTATGGGGATAAGAAGGAGGTAGTAAATATGAGGAGACTGATTTGATGGAATTTGGAAAAATGATTGAATACTGGGACAAGGAAGTGGGAGCAATCAAATATAAATGATATTGAATACTTCCCCCAGTAATAATTAATGATTAGCAGGCATGCTTTGCAGAGCTTGCTGAAGGAAAAAGCAAAATATTCTTAGTTATACAGGTAACTCTCATTTTAAAATTTGTACTTTGAACCATTGCAGAGAGAAACCGTTCTAGGAAATTAATGATAAGGTTCTTTGTATTAGCATGTGAATTCTTCAGTTTATGCCGGTGTGAAAAACAGAAAATTGGCAGATTCAGAAGACCATAGGAGAAATCCCACCTAGATCCTGTAGACACTATTCCTCGATCGTAACAAGCTAAGAATTATGTTTTTTAATAGTTTCATACCAAAAAGGAATTAAGGAATTATAGCACTTACAAACTATGCTCCCCTGTATCTCAGTCGGGTTTCGGCAGCAATTGCTTGGGCCTTCTGAAGTAGGGAACAGAACAGGCAAAGCAGCTGGGCTTGGGATTCCACATTACCACCTCATATCTCAGCCACTCATCTGTTCTCTGTGTGAGGCTTGCCATTATAAGACAATGTTTGAAGACATGAGTCTGTGACTAAAAGAATGGAAATCATAACTTTATGGTATTTGTAATTCTTGAATACGATTATGTCAGAATTAACCATATAGTAATACTTTTTTCATTTCTTAGCATCGGTTCAGTTATTTGATTCTCTATAGAAAGTCTTGAGTCAAAGAACCCCTTGTGGATATTGATTTGTAGAGTGTGTGGACAGTGACAATTATATTCAGGCTTCTAGTGCCCGGAGCAGGTGGGACAGAAAGAGGTCCTCCTGAGCTCACTGAGTCCTCCGGGCCTCTGCTCTTGTGAGTTATATGGACAACATGCTCTGGGCAAGGCCACTTGGCCCATGGCATTTTTTACAGACGAGATCATTCTGGAGGCATCTAAGGCACACTTTTATTTTCTCAAGTCCCAAACCAATATATCCTGAAGCACATAACTACTTCATTAAGGTTTCTGCAGACATTACAATGGGAAAATGCAGGAATAAGAGGCAGGTTTTTTTGACATTGAGATGGTCACTCCTGAGAAGGGTTTTGGCAGGAGACAAAGTTCTATGGTTAAGAGAAAGACGTAACGTATAGAACCTGGTGTGATAGTTTACAGATACAATTTTGTAGATTCTAATAACTACCTGAATGATTCTGAGATAAGAGAATAAAAGATGTAATGGCCTAAATTAGTTATCCATCGCTGTATAGCAAATCACCCCAAAATTTAGTGGCTTAAAACAAAAGAATTTCTTATCTCTCATCGTTTCTGTGTGCCAGAAATGTGTATAGGGCATAATGGAAATGATTTGTCTCTTTCATGACATTTTGGGCTTCAACCAGAAAAGTTGAAAGTTGAGTGCTGGAATAATCTGAAGGCATGTCACTCACGTGTCTGGTGGTTGATGCTGGTTATTAGCTGGCACTTTAGCTGGAACTGTTGCCTAGAACTCTTTAATGTGGTATCTCCATGCCTATTCTTCCTCACAATCTGTTGGCCAGATTCAGATAGACAGACAGACAGACAGAAAAAGAAAACCAGGTGGATGTCATTTCACTTTTTATAATATACAACCACAAAAGTAATAGTTACTTCCACAAAATTCCTTTTAAGGCAGTTACAAAGATGCACCCAAGTTCAAGAGGAAAGACTGTGGATCCAGTCTCTCAATGGAGATATATTACTATCACATTAAAGAAAAACATGCAGGATAGAATATATATTGCCTCACCCATCTTGGTACAATGCAACCTGCCACTTGAGAGAAGTAGGAAGAAAGATGAAACATGATAAGCACATTATTGTGCTTTGTTCTGAGGTGACAACCAAACCTTTCCTTCTGGTTCTGAACCAAAATATACAGAAGTCAGCTTAATCATTCATAAAGCTTCCAAGAAAATTGCAGGTCAAAGTCTAAATCAAAAGAATTTTCCCATTGAAATGAATTTACTTGCCAATCCGAGGAGTGGAGAAGGCCTACCCCAGGAAGTTTTTTGTCACTTATAGCAACAGGAGCAGAGTAGATGTGAAGAAGAAAAACACAAAAAGGAAAAATAAAATGTAGATCTCTGGCCAAGCTACATTTTCTGTATTCTATGGAATCATCTTCAGTTGGAGTGCACTTGCAATGCTGCCAGATATAAAATGGAATCGAGGGCAGGCAGAGTCTTAACAGGTGTTGGTACAAACGGAAAGCTTCAAAGGGACTTGCTTTCTGCTGCCAAGAGGATCGATGCAGATGTACGCTTTGGCTTCTTTAGACTGAAATGGCCTAAATTCTCTTTCTTGAGAAAAGTTTGTGAATTTATTCCATGCTAAAACCCACTGTTATCTGACCAGCAAGGAAACATTTCTCCCTTAGAAATGGTCTCTTGTCATGAAATATTCAAACAAAAGACGGGCAAGGTTTTGATTTTTAGTGATTCTGGAAAACACGCTTTGTGCTGTTTTAGGGGTGGTTTGCGTTTCTTTGTGGTGTAGTTGTTGGAATCAAGAACCACAATTTTTCATGTGTATCTGTCTTTCTTCCCTCTCACCACTCTGAGTGGCCTTGTGAAGTGCAGGCTTAAGGCTCTCATACCTGATAAGCCTTTCCCAGTAACGCAGGTAAATCACGCAGCTCTGAGCACTCTTTGTGGGTCAAATTTATTCCACACTGTAGAGCAGGAGCTCATCTCTGTAAATAATTTTATTATGCTCCTTTATAAACATTTTGGTAGAAGAAAATTTCTGGTTTAACTCAATAACATATTACACTTTCCCTGCCCTACGAATTAGATTGATTATGGTGGCATGAGAGATTGATAATACATAGATCTGTGTTATGACAGCCATTGTTTTAGTGCCAAGCTGAAGAGAAATGCTTCCTTAAATGTATCATTGTATAAAATATCGACCTAGAAAACTTCATTATTCAAGCTGGAGAGACAGTCACTACTTAACAGTAATAAACTGTTTCTGTGTTACATTGAGAATACTTCGGGAAATATGAGAGTTGTCAAATCTCTTGAAAATCCTGTCTTTATGGTACACATGACACTAAAGCTGTAGCTGTATTTTCTACTAATAAAAGCAAAGGCACAGACAGATGTGAAGGATATCACGGCGCACTGACAAGAAACTAAGAAAAATGAATACCTGGTTGAGGAGTCGAAAAGACACGGGCCAATGACCTTGGGAAGCTTTACTCTTTCGAGATATTTCTGTTCTTGTAAGGAGAGCAGAGATAATGCCGCATTAGTGTAAAAAACAAAATAAACCTGAGGCTCTAACCTGAGCACGTTTTATGAAAAATATCCTGAAGTGTCTCTTAACAAAAAGTCACGTGAGATAACATAAAAATAAAAGATGCTGAATGCCAGCCAGAATATTGCTAAAAAGAAAGACATTTTAGAAGTTTCCAAAAACGATATACAGAAGTGCAAAAAAAAAAAAAAAAGAAAATGACAGTTTGAACCAGGACGACATTTCTTTTATTTGTTAAGTAAGAAAAATTCTCTTGCTGTCTATTAACCTTAACATCTCCTTCTATCCTGTTGTAACATCATTAGTGAAGCTTTCCCTCCCTTTTAGGGAAACTGTGGTAAACATTATTTAAAAAATAAAAACATTTTACGAGTCATTTTTGAATTGCTATTATAGTAACCTAAAAACCAAAGTTAAAAAAGAATCAGAAAAGATTAGCATATAAAAATGCTAATTGATGTTCAGTATAACTCATCATCCTAAAGTTCCTCATTAGTAATTAAAGGAAGAGTATTCATTATAATTTTAGTGATTGATTTTATTTTGCTCTAATTTTTGAAATTTAGAACACCATGAAGAATATATGTGGTAATGCTCAGTTATTCAGAATATCAAATTTAATAGAAAACCAACAGATAATTCTGTTTTTAATTTTTTCAGAAATCTGAAGTTGGTTATATTTGAGTTCGTTATGGTAAAATTTAATTTCTTTAATAATAACTGTAAGAAACAGTGTACATTGCATACTTATTTTTAAAATGACTATGGAAGACTTTAAAAAATGGTGTTTTAATGTCCAGGTATCATCTTGTTTTCTGAAGTTTAGATACAGTTAGAATTTTTATATTCTATTGTATAGTATAATTATTTTGCTTTAATTATTATTAACATTTGAGTGCATAAAGAAGCATCATTTTACAGATTACTGCAATGTTTTCAAAAGCTCTTAAGAAAAATGTGATCATACAAAGAAATACAGATATAAATACATATACACACGGGGAAAGAAGTCAAGAGTTAGGGAGCACAACAATTTGAAAAGGGAGAAAAGCAAGGATAGAATATTAAAAAGTTAACTAATCCCCTTCATACTAAAATTTGCTTGTGCTTTATTTTTAATCTATTATTAACTAATATTAATACATAATATATTTTGCCACATGTCCTTGGAATTCATTTTAAATGAACTAATAATTAGCTCTTAGATTCCATAGATCTAGAATGCTTTGTTTTAAAGATATGGCTCAGCAGTTTGGAAGAAATTCCAGGCTTTGCATCTCCTTCGCCTAAGCAACCCTTTCTCACCATCTGCTCAGCGGTGGGACATGCAGGATGGTCTCTTCTTTCTCAGACTTTTCCCCGTGAAGGTTTATTAAATATTCACATGTCAGAAGTTCCTGCGGATTTTAGGCCAAGAAAACAATAAATAGCTGAAGTGAAAACAAAGGAATTAATTACAGTATGTACTATTAATAGTCAGTCCAATGTCTCCTAGATGGAAGTAATTAAGAAAAGTATCCATAAATGACCAGCAAACACGAAAGCATGGCTTTCTGGGATAAACGGCCATGTGGTCATTCGTTCATGAGTTATCAAGAAACGGTCTGCTTTCTGAGCATAAGGATCTAAGGCTCTTCAGCTGTGAAGTTAGATGATTTCTTTAATTATCTTTTGCCTTCAGTAGCAATTTGAAATCTTATATACGACATATATTATAGGTCCATATCTTTCATTTTTGTGTGTTGTGCTATCAATTATGCACAAATAACTACCAAATATTTTTGATATGTCTATCAAATGTGACATCACTATGTAATCATAAATCTGAAGTCAAATTGGCAAAATAAATGGCAGCCTTCATGGTGTACTGAAAATGTTCTTTTATAGCTGGGTAATGTACTCTTCTTACACGGAAATTTATACTTGAATCCTAGCTCCTCCAACAAAGTCAAGCGTGTTTAATATTTCTTTTCTACATAGTAAATACTGTATTCTATTAGAAAAGATTCTGCATCACCCTCCCTTTCCAAACCATGATTCTAACTTTTAATCCTACAATAAAATGTAAGAGACGCTAAAGTTTAGTTACAGGCTAGTCTAAGGTGTCAAGTGGCAGTAGGTAACCGACCTGTGCAGCACTGAGAGGTTTTAGAAGACACGTCAGGAAATCAGACCCATCTAAACTGCCATGTTCCCTCTTCCAGCTGGCAAACAGGCTATTCATGAACTACTTTTCTACTGAATTACTTGATTTAAAATAAATCCATCAGCTCTTGTTCTAGGACTCCTTACTTCAGCACTAGAAGTACGGCATCTTGAAATGGCTGCTAGCTATGTGTCTTACTATGCATTATGGAGAGATGGAGAGAGAAGTTAAAATAACATATCAACAGGACTCTGGCCAGCCTTTCCTATTAGTATGTTTCCTGCATTCATAGAGGCTAATTCTAGTGCTCCTGGGAACTCAGGTTTTTTTGTTTTGTTTTGCATTTTGTTTTGTTTTTAAGATTATCAGAGCAATTAATATTTTTTAAAAAGTCTTCCTTATGTAGAATATATTTGTATGTTATTCCAAGTCACTCCATTCCACTCTCACATTTTTCTGTCATATGTTAAGACTAAGATGATAGAATGAGCCTTTGTTAAGGGTAACAAAGACAGACCTCTTTCCTTTTGCCTTTTTCTACCCACAGAATCCACACCCTCGTTGTCCCCTCTAACAACAGAACATATGCCCTTGAATGACATCTGCCTATTCTGAAGACCCAGCACAAAGCAAAACCATTGGGTTTCAGGATGAGATGACGGGAAATCAGGGAGCTAAAGGAAGTAAAGGGACTGATTAGTCCTGCGAGGATGGAGGGTAGGAGTAGACAGGTAAAGGAGGCAGGCAAAGGAGGGCCAGCTGGGATGCGCCAACACCAGAGATCCCATGGGATTCAATTGAGACACTGCTAGATCTTCACTTAATGTAACTCTACAGCTTGGAAGTCATGATGCAAACCTACAATTACACGTGTTTTGTGTATTCTTTGGGTCTTCATGCATAGGATTAATTCTTTGTTAAGATCTCTTGGTAATAGACTATACTCTCCTTCTGTCCCAACATTAAGGGTAAAGTGTTGGGATTACATGGGTATGATTTTGTTTGGATGAGGGAATGATGAAGTAGTCTAGGATTTAAAGTTTTGAAGTAAGGGTTGGCAGGGGGAGGAAGAAATGCATTAGATCCCTTCTAGGCTTCTTGTTTCCTTCGCTGGGTTTTCCCTTCTACACAAAGAAGCCAACCAAGACATAGATGCGAGCTGGTAGCCTCTTTAAAGATGAATTGCTCCAGATAGTGTTCTTAAGTCAGAACCATGGAGTATAGCATCTGGTACTTTAGCCCTGAGAAATTCTGATAATTAGTAGAGACAAATGTGAACTCATTTAACCAACACTCTCAGATTGGTTTGTAAATGAAAATGCCAATTTGCTAATTTGTATTGGGAATCAGCATGCTATAATGACAAAACATTGGTTCCAGTGGTCAGGGATCTTGTTCCAAGAATTGAGGCAATAGAAAAACTTAATTAATATGGAATCTTCTTGGTGGATGAAGCTTTAGGAGAACATATATTTTGACTCCAGCTGACAGCCTAAACTGTGATTTCCAAACTAGAATACTTTGAGAGCATGTGTGAGTACATGGTACATAACCTTGGAGAACCAATTTTACTACAAGATTTTATTTTTTAACAGGAATAGTTAACCATTTAAAAATATTTGTATGAAAACGGATGCAATTCTGTTATAAAATATGCAGAGAAATGCGAAGTGCCAGTAGGTACTTTTAGATAAAATGCAAAATACAATTTCCCTTTTTAGAGACCCTACTTGCCAGACAAAAGGGGTGCAGTGCAGACAGGATTGTACGTCAAGAGTTCATTTCCTCTCTTCTTAGTAAACTCTATTGGGAAAGTTCGTAAAAGATTCACTGGCTGAATCGACACCCTTCTCTGTGGAGAGGTGGGAGATACATCTCCTCCGTGCGGGAGACACGCTGACAGAGCCTTCCCCTCCAGCACATCTGCACACAGGCTCCTTGCTGACCATTGTCCATTTGTACTCATCTTTACAGCCCCATTCATTCTTTTTTCAATACACTTTCATAACTTTCCTAAATTTATGGCTTATTTTACATTGATTACATTTTAGGTTGACTGCTTCCTCATGATATATAAAGGGCACCTTAATCTCATGAATTACCTCTTTCTAAATCACAATGCAGGTTGAGTCACTTTATGAAAGATTTTCTGGCTCCATCTCTATTATGTGGATTTTGATCAACAACAGTTACATGGAGGAGATCATTTTGCCCTGAGTGTTTTTGTATTTCCCTCACCCTTGTCTTAACTGTTTTTTGACCTAGGATTTTAGATAACGTTGCTTTTCAGCTTTTACTCTTTATCTTCAGTTACATACTTATCGAATGGTTCTTTCTTTTAAAAGTTTAAATAAAAGTAAAACCCTCCAAAAAAGAGCTAGATGTATCAATCTGTGTAAGTAACCATTTAAATTAAAAACTATTATTTTTCAATCTTTAGGAAATCAAGCCTACTACAATAAAAATTCACCAAAAGATAGGCTGAAGGCTACCAAATGTGTGAGTTTAATAAATAGTATTTGTTGTTGTCTTTGCTGCGTTTTTTTTCTTTAGACTTTTTTACTGCATAATTGATGACCTAGGTAATTGTACAGAAGAAAGTAAGGCTGGTGGGAAAGGATGGGGGAAATAACATTATGTGGCAATTGTGTTCTTCTGCTGAAAATAACATTGTAGCTACTATCTCCTTCCCTACCTCTCCCAGCTCACCTTTATCCAGTTACTCTGCTTTATTTTTATGGTGCCTGCCGATTCTAAAACATATTAGTTGTTTATGCTTATTTTCTATTGTTCTCATTAGAATGTAAACTCCATGAGAGCAGGGACTTTCTCTGTCTTCTTCACTCTATTGTTGTCATCTAGGACAGTACTTGATGACTCTCGTGGTATATTTTTAATGTACAGTTTCTCAACTTCGGCACCACTGACATTTTGAGCTGAATAAATCTTTGTTGCGGGAGGGGGTCGGGGGCGGGGCTGACCTGTGCATTGTAGGATGTTTAGCAGCATCCCTGGCCTCTGCCCTCTGGATGTCAGTAGCACCCCACCCCAAGATGTAACAAACAAAGATGTCTCCAGACATTGGCAACTATCATGTGGGAGGGATACTAATGGCAAAGTTGCTCCTGATTAAGAACCATTGGTTTAAAAAATCAGAAGTAACATGGATGTAACTCTATTCTCCTTCATATGAAGAGACATATGAAAGCAGGACCAAAGGAACTGACTTAAATAGGCATATGAAATTATGGATAGACAGCTCACTTCTACAGAAGTCGGAGGTGACATGGGGCAAGGAGGTAAACAAAGTGGTCCAAACCACATATGCATATTGAGGGTCAAGTTGGGTGGAACAATTTAGAACGCTAGTGTTCCTGAAGTGCCGCAGCTCTTCATTTGTCCCTGGGTGACACTAGAGCAGGATTAGCTGTGAACATTTTAGTCCTGTATTTTTTTTCTTTTTTAATTGAGCCATTGCAAAATGACAGTCTTCCAACCTGCTCTACTCTTGGCAGAGCAGCACTCTCATACCAACTGGCTAAAAGCAAACAAACCCTACTTTAGAAGGTCATTTTAAGCAACGTGATTACTTCTTTCTCACTTGCGAAATGCTTGGACAACATGTAATTCTTCAGATTAGTGAGGGGTTAATAGATGTGATTACAAATAAACTGATGGTCGAAGTAGGTTGCATGCATTAGGGAAGGGTAAACTATATGAATCAAAGATATAAAGAAAACACTTATCAAGCCCTACTAAGTGGCACTTGCTTTATTCACATTATTGTGCTGAAATACTACAGTAATTTCACTGACAATCAAGTTCTTCGTCTGAGGCCAATCAACTAGTAAGCACTGAAATTGAATTTTGAACGCTGATCTATTTACTTTGAAGACCAACATTTTACAGCATATGGGATATGCATTGCGAAAATGTCTAAATAGTGTCCTGTAAGTGCAACTTGATAGACCCCAAGTAGATAATTTTTTAATCTCACTAAACTACTCTGCATGTTAAACACCTCAGCAATTAAAATATTAAAGATATGTAATTCCACCTGTTAGAAGCAGTTCAAGATGGGACTACGTAGATCTCACTGGTGTTTTGCCCCTGGATCTCCTCATTTGTTTATTTCAAGGACAGGTAAATCCATCCAGAAGCCTATGTAACTATATTAATTTGTGGTTGATTTAAGCATTTTGTCTAGGATAGTACAGATTCTCCTTTCTTTCCCCTCTTTATCCTCAAGTTTTGGTGAGAAATTAATCTTTATGTTCCATTTATTCATTTATGTACTTTTTATTTTTATTTTTTTGAGGAAGATTAGCCCTGAGCTAACATCTGCCACCCATTCTCCTCTTTTTGCTGAGGAAGACTGGCCCTGAGCGAACATCTGTGCCCATCTGCCTCTACTTTATACGTGGGATGACTGCCACAGCATAGCTTGACAAGCCGTGCTTAGGTCCACACCTAAGATCTGAACTGGCCAACCGTGGGCCACCAAAGTGGAACGTGTGAACTTAACTGCTGTGCTACCAGGCCTGGCCCATCACTTATGTACTTTTTATTAAGCAAAGACTATGTTAATTTCTAAAACCCAAAAGGCAGAAATAAGACTGTAGATCTTAGTAAATTACCCAGGGGTGAAAGAATCAGCTATTCTTTTGAAATTCTTCACTGGGAAACCTTAAGCTGGGGCAACACCCAGCATTGTAGAAGTGGAAAAGTAGAATTAATTTGCTACTATTCAGCCTTGTGAAAACACAATTAGTGCAAGTATGTGCATATTTGGCCAAGAATTATGTGAGGATTATGTTAAATTATAATAATCAAAAATAGTGTGGGGACCTGGAATTGGCCACCCCAAGATATGTCTCTTTGGCATCAGGATTATTTGAGGCCGATTGCTTTTGATAAACTGGGACAGGGAAGGAGGCTCTGAGGAATGGAACTTGCCCTTCCTTAGGACACATTTACATTTGTAAGGCTAGGAACTGATTGCTGGGCTCACCTGTGACCGCCCAGCTCCAGACAATCGACTTGCCTCCGGCTACGCCCTCTGAGATAGCAGACCACTACCTGCTGTGTCCATCAAGCCCTGTGCTGACGGGGCAATCTTGTGACTATTGTGGGAGGGACATTTCAATCACATGTGAAACACCCTGTTTGAGGGTATATAACCACTATGTGCACCCCACTTCTTCGGTGCCCTTTCTTCCTTCGGGAAGAAAGGCCCCGGGCCATGGTTCCTCATAAATCTTTGTTTAATTTTCTCTTGCTATTCTGTCTCGTGTGAATTTAATTCATTCTCCAGCCAGACGAACCCACATTTGGGAAGAGGAAATGTCTTCCTCCCCTGCAATAGCAAATTGTAATTTCACTAAAACTTTTTTTGAATGATTATTTCTATAATTATTGAATTTTTATAATACATGTAGTAAAATAAAATGATAGTGCAAGGAACACTATAGGAATTGTGCATGGGGCGGCCACTTAATGTTTTACATTGTTTCATGAGAATCAGCCTACGGCATTTGTTGCTTTCTGAGCTTCCTGCGGGTTCCTTGACAGGGCAGCTTGCTATCATTAAATGGCGTTGAGTTTTCTTATTTTAAGGCTCTGACTCCCTCACTGCTTTCCAGCTGGTACTGATTCTTGTGATACTCCAATATCAGTTAAACCAAACTCTTTGACTTTTAAAAAAAAGCATTTTCCAGAATATGTTCACAATGGCAACAATTTAATCATTTTTGTAGTTTGCAGCTTTGCTGTTTCAACATTTCAAAATGTCTTTTCATCGTAATTTTCCAATATATTAAAATTTTAAAAGTTGCTTAAGTATTTTGTGGGTTGATTATAGTTTTATTATATGCCTATTCATTCCCATAATATTTAGTCAACCAGCAAAATATTGATGTTTTTGGTATTTTGAGATAATGCAAATGTTTTTATTTTGAGGATAAAGAATAAATTGATATTTTTACATAATTTTGACATTTTGTGAATCCATAAGCAAAATTTTCATTTAGGTATTCAGGTATGACACAATGTCTAAGACTACTCTAGGGTTGTTGTTGTTTTTTTGCTGAGGAAGATTCGCCCTGAGCTAACGTCCATTAACAATCCTCCTTTTTTTTTTTCACTGAGGAAGATTAGCTGTGACCTAACATCTGTGCCAACCTTTCTCTATTTTGTAGATGGAACACTGCCACAGTATGGCTGGTGAGAGGAGTAGATCCACGCCTGGGATCCGAACCCATGAACCCAAGCCCCTGAAGTGAAGGGCTCAGAACTTTAATGACTTGGCCACAGGGCCAGGCCCTACCCTAGTCTTTTTTGACAGTTATATCAAATTAGTAGATCAGAGCAAAGTAATCCTCAGAACATATATGAAATTCAGCAAAGTGTTTTGTGTTAAATTCCTCATGATAGACTTGTGAATAAGAGGGGAAAAATATGAGTGTGAGTCAATGGCAATTAGGTGAATTAGTCATTGACTGAAGGAAGGAGTCCAAAGGATCATAATGAGTCAGAATGAGATCTACTTGGCTCTGTTCTTGGCTCTAACTTAAGGCTTGGACAAAATTATTGAGGACATGCTGGTTAAATTAGTGAATAACACAAGCTGGACCAGGTAGTGAATATATTTCCATTTGAAAAAACTCAACAAGAACAATGGACCTAACCTAATAAAATGAAACTGAAAATATCCTATACTAGTTCTAAAAACCAGTCAAATAAGAAAGGATAGAGTCATATGGATTAACAAGTGTGACTGGCCAAAACTAATTTTTTATGAATTTTTATTTTTTTTATTTTAAAAGTAATGCATATTTATCAAAGAAAATTTAGCAATGTAGAAATCTAGACAAGACAACCATAACAGCTATAACATTTTCACATAATTTATTTGTTTTTTGATTTTACATCCAAATTTATATTTTCCATCATCCACCAACATTTTCACTTTTATATATGTGATTTTGACTCTCATTTAGGAATCTTATTAAATATACATAGTTCCAGTTTAGAAATATTGTCTTCTATAATATTTTTCTGATTTATTCTTTCAGAATATAAATTATTTCTCTATTGTATTTCTACTACCAATCCTTCAGGTCTCACTTCTTTCTTGCCTATCATTAATCAATTATTCCTTTTCCTTTAGATTCTAAGAAAATTGATATTTGTCATCTGCAATTATCATATTGACTTAATTCTTTGTAAAGTCATCTGTAAATTTTTATTGCTTTTTAAAATTTTTATTGTTGTTTTTAATTTTTATTCTGAATTCATTCATGATGTTTCTATCTCCTTTAAAAAATATCCTTTTGCGCTTCCATCTCAGTCTTATCTTCTAATGTATTTCTGCTCCTATTTCAAAGATGCCGTGCTTTCCTCATCCCATTGACAGTGCAAAATAGTTCTCTATGTTTTTTCCCACTTCCTATAAGTCATCTTCAAAAACTCATATTCCACTTGGTCTTCAATATAATATCCTTTTTCCCTTATTCTGAGAGTTTTCTTTATTTTAAATGTAGACCACTAACTACTTTTTCCTGTTTATTCACCCTCAGTTAAACAAGGGGCAGTGTAATGATTTCCCTTGGGCCTATTCTCTATCAGTGTGATTAGAAATTTGATGTTGCCAGCTTCTAGAAGGCTTTCATCAAGTAATTTTTTTTTTCAGAGGAAGATTGGTGCTAAGCTAACATCCATTGCCAATCTTTCTCTTTTTGCTTGAGGAAAATTGTCCCTGAGCTAACATCTGTGCCAATCTTCCTCTATTTTGTATGTGGGATGCCATCACAGCATAGCTTGATGAGCAGTGTGTAGGTCGACACCCGGGATCCAAACAGGTGAACCCTGGGCTGCCAAAGTTGGGCACGCAAACTTAACAACTATGCCACAGGGCAGCTCCCATCAAGTAATGTTTTGCTAAAATAACTATAATCCTAAGTATGACTACTGCTCATGGTGCTTATCCTGTCTTTACTTGAGTGGTCCACACTTTTTATGATGTAGTCAGTGCATATACCTCTATCTTGCCTAATAATATTCAAATGTTCCAGTTTTCAAATTGATGTAGAAATAGAGGCCTATTCTCTATCATTTTGATCAGAAGTTTAATGTTCAATTGTCAGTTTCTAGTACACTTTCTTTCTAACATAGGTAGAAATTTCTTTAGCAGAAATACATCTCAAAACGGATTGTAGAATTTGGACTATGAGCAACTGTAATTATTTTTCTCAAAAAAAAATAGCAAAAATGAAATAGAGATGTTATAATGATCATACCCTCATTGGTGGAGAATTTAGGGATGTTCATTAACAGAGAAGAATTGCTAATAAAAGTGCTCAAAGACAAATGGGATTAATATGGATGAAATAAGTCCACTCTCACAATTAGTTTCCAAATATGTTCTGGATCACCACGAAGAGGGCATGCTACAGAAAGGATTCAAATTTTATTGGTAGTTTGGATAAGATAGGCATTAAAGTCCCTTCTAGTACTGAGATTCTAAGGTTTTTATAATTTTATTTTATATTAGATTAATAAAATATTGTTTTAATTTTTCTCCTTGTTTACTTTACCAAGCTCCCATTTCTCTTGGCTCATGTGTCTTGGTCTCCCTTGCATTGTCAGAGGCAGATGAACTGTGTATATTGTCCTAGAGGGCAAAGGGACCCTTCTTAACACTTTTTCTTGAGGTTCCAGCATTTTGGCAACATCATTGGGAAGAATGGAGAATTTCAACTTTTCTTTAAGTTTTACTGAATAACCTATAAAGGAAGGGATAGAAACCAGTTATTAAATATCAATCTGTGGAACTCCACAGGAAAATGATATTTTTACTTTTGCCTTAGCCCATCCCAGTGAACTGTTTCTTTACAAACTTGTAAAAAGTCATCTTAAGTAGCACTATACTCAGGCCTGACAGAGGGAAGAGAATTCCCGCCTTGGAGTCATGAGAATTGTTTGATTCAACCAGCCTCTGATGATAGACCTTGGACATGGCTTCAGGTGCCTGAATCACACCATGTATTTGTTAGTACATGTTTTCTTCTTTCCATAAATGTCCCCTGAAGACTCAAAGTTTAATAAAGAAATCAACTTGTTGAGAGAGTCCTGACATCTTTAAACAAATTAAAGACTCTTTAAATACATAAGCTGGCTCAATTGTAGACACAACTGGAAAAGACCCTAAAAAATTTCCTTTGTTAGGCACATTAATTTAAAACATTGATAAAAAGATGATAATTTTATCCTATTAATAAGGCAAAATTCATTCATCCAACAGATACTTATTGAGTAACTTTACATTTGAGGGAGAGGGAGACAGAAAAACATTTATTATTTCAATAAATATTTGTTGAGGGTGAATCAAGAGAGAGGTTTGGATTGTTAAAATCAGCTCAGAATAAGTAGAGATCTCACTCAGAAATCAAAGATACAAGCACCCAAAAACTCAAAAGTAAGACGCCTGGAACTTTCCGCATCACTCCTCATGCTTCTCTCCACCTTCGTCAAGCACTCTTTGCCCAAGAATAATAGATGAGATCCTGAATGAGTGTGGGGGTCACCACACACAGGGGGAGTAGTATTTCTGTTACAAAATATCTGTTTTGCATCCAGATCACTAGAGAGCTTATTTGACTGTCTCCAGGGAGCCCTGACTTCATCAAGGCTTATCTGAGAAAGCCAAGACGTGAGCCCTCTCCAGAAGAAGTTGAGAGTGTCTTTAAACTCTCAGTTTTAGTTAACAGTTTATAACTTAAAATATAAAGTATAGCCATCTGTCTGGATTCATAAGTTTTTTAACTATTTTACTTAAAGCTTTTTCTTAAATTATGTACATATTTTTTTCCTTCTTTCTTTGATCCCATCATCAAACTCTTTATCTGTTTTAACATACTATACCTGGGACTGTCAGTGCGTTTATGCTCTTGTATTTTTGATAGACAGATGGTATTCTTTAAAAAAATTTTGAAAGTATCAGTACCATACACATATTAAATGTAGTTTTATAAATATTAATTGCAACATTTAATAAATGCATTCTAAATGTTATGAGATTTTTAACTTCCCAAACAGACATAGAGGTATCTCAAAACGGTTCTTTTTCACCAGTATCTAATTTTTGTTCCAATTGAGGAAAAGTTGCACACATGTATGAGATTTCAACACGTGAAGGGTAGGTTGTGTAGCCTTAAAAATGTTGTCTTTCTACACCTCTTGCCTATTTCTATGATTTGTCCAAAGGACTCCAACTGTATGTTTTCTTACTTGTGAGAGGATCTTACCTTTTATAGGCATGAATTGCAAGGTGCAAGAAGAAATTACTGAAGGAAGTAGGCCTTCAGGTACTTTACAGGCAAGGGAAGATGATCAGATAATATTTTAGAGAGAAAGAAAAACAAAACAAACAGCTGACTCCAGCATTCCTTTTGATACATCTGCAAACTCTTCAAGTATGAAGTAACTAAGGGAAAATAAAACCCAAGCTTATTAATTTTTAGAATTTTGCATGAATCTTTAAAGCCATTGGGGCTTCTGGGCAAAGTGAAAGGTTCAAATCTGGCCTAAAATTTAGGTTAATTATATTTTACTATAAATTTAATTACACGGTTTTAATTACAGAAATACCAGTATCAAGTTGGCAGATGGTTCAGCTGGAACTATTTAGTAATTAAGCAGATATAATGCACCCCAAAGCCAAGCAGACAAAAACAAATGAAAATTTTAAATAGTGGTTTAAGAAAATTGAACTTAAAAACATGATAAAAACTAGTTTTAATTTGTTGAAAGTTTTTGGAAACTTGCATTAGTGCTGCAAATTTGTGCATGTTGTCAAGATGTAATTTTAAAAACTGTCATTTTATTGGCTTTAAATGTCTTCCATATTTAATTATGAAAATAGCTTCATTTAGTTTTTGTAATGGATAATGATATTCACAATACAATTCTTTGTTTTGGAAAAATATCTCAAAACACAGCTTGACTCTGTTTAGAAATTTTATAGTATCATAGCTAAGATTATTTTACGTTTTAAAATGAGTCCATTAAACATCTGCACTAGAAAATCATTTCATTTGTAATATACACCGTGCCACTTTAAAACTGTAGTTGTGAATATATTTTCTACCTTATTCTCATATGCCCTAAAACCTCTTTTCTAAATAGCTGCGTGGCCAGCTTGTTGAGGTCTCCATGAATAGCAGTAGTATCTTCTTCATTTCCCTCAGCACAACAGGAGAAGCAGGACTAAGATACAGGAAATGAATGATGGATGGGGGACATGTTGTGATGAAGATCAATTCAGATTGTACTGTATCAGTTATATATCAGTTATATATCAATGATACTGACAGTATGAAGAAGATAATTCAATCAATTTATACTATTCCTATTAACAGATAACTCTCTGTAGCCCTTAAACTATTTCTGTAACTCTGTTAGCTTTTCATAAGTTTCCCTGTGGGAAAAATGACATACGAGACACTTAAGTAAATGAAGCTATACCCTAGTCTGCAACATAGTCTACCCATACTTAAAACATATAGAAACAAACTTTTTGTAGGATTAAAAATGTACATGTGGAAAAATTACAAAAAATATAGAAGTACAAGGCAAATGTATAAAATAAACTTTTTTTCCATCTTAGTATGTAAAAACTTCCAGATCAAGACATGAGACAGAGAAAATTTTAAAAGCATATTGAAAGTTCTTAATGGTTAAAAGGAGGGGTCAGCCCAGTGGTGTAGAGGTTAAGCCGTACGCTCCACTTCAGTGGCTGGAGGTTTGCGGGTTCTGATCCCAAGCGTGGACCCACATATCGCTCATCAAGCCATGCTGTGGCGCGTCCCACATACAAAATAGGGGAAAACTGATACTAGTAGCTCAGCAACAATCTTCCTCAAGCAAAAAGAGGAATCTTGGCAATAGATGTTAGCTCAGGGCCAATCTTCCTCCTGCCAAAACATAAAATAAAATAAATAAAAGGAAAACAACTTAATTTAAAATGGTAACACATGCATACAAATAAAATATCTGAAATTACACATATAAAGGTCTTAGAGATTGGTATGCTTTGGCACATGCCTATGTGGAAGTGGGCTTTTACATTATATTATTCTTGTTTGCTGTACCAAAAGTAATACGATGAAAGCAAACATAATAAAATTGTTACTTATGAAAGTAGAAAGTAAGATGGTCAAGCACTTATTCTAGAAGTCAAAGAAAGAAAACTTGGTAAGTTTTCTTACTGTGCTCAGAATTCAGATTCCCAAGTTAATGTACTCTCTTTATCTGAGTTTATACTGGGAAAGGACCTGAAAAATAGATGTCTTTCTCCAAATAGTGAAACTGGTATGCAAACACCTGGCCATTCTTTTTGAAGTCTTCTCAAAATCCCAATAGCTTTCAGTTATAAAATGACATAGATATCTCCTTCTCAGACAGTTAAATCATCTCAGTGAGTTCTAGTAATATTTATATAATATCTCAATAAACCTATCTGCTCATGAATATATAAAAGAAGCATGTGTTTTGTTTGCCTTGCTTTGAGGGAATATCAACTTTTAAGAGTTCTGTGACTTCTCCTGAAAACTCAGATCTGAAAATAAAACAAAACCATATCAGGCTAATGAATACATGGGCCCAAGAGAATGACTTCTACAGTCGACATAAAAATTCCTTCCTTAAATGAGATTGGCATCACACATACTGATTGAACAGAAATAATTTCAAGCGTTGATACGACTCTATATTTAAATCGATTGACTTTAAAATGTACAGCATGAGTCAGAACAACTGGTGTTTTTTCCTTGCAGCATTTAAGCCAGAAGCCTCTGCAGACAGGAAAATAATTCTGTCCTGGGTCGTGTCCCATTTTTTTTTTCTCCCTCAGAGTTTTAAGTACTTCTTAAAAACTCTCTTGGATGAATAGTGAAAAAAAGTTAGTAAGTCTTATCATACAATAATTTTTACAAAACAACTTTTTGTGAAGAGTCGTGACTCAAGTGAATATGTATTTTTGTTGAATATTTTTATGTTTTGCTGTTATGTAGCAAGAACCAGCAGTTGGGAGTTATAAGAAGAGTTCTAGAGAGAATTTCTTTGAAATATGTAGCCAAGGAAAAGATGAAGGAAGGAAGGTCCTTTTACTGGCCAAGTGTCCTCTGGCCAAGACATATTAAAAATAGTTCTTTTACAACCTTTGATATCACAAGGATTTGGATAAAGTCTGGATCAAGAAATACTTGATGCAAAGTATTAGCTGCATGCAGTGAAAAATATGTTCAATGACTCTAGATATCTAATTCAGATATTTATGCTAAATTTCAAATCAGTCGTCAGGAAGGAGTTCATTGTTTTGTTAAATTTTATATTTTGAGGTAAAATTTAAGTACTTTGAAATGTACAGTTCTTACATGGACAATTTGATTAGTTTTGACAAATGTATACACAATTGTAACCAACACCTCCATCAAGATATAGCATTGTACTTCCCAGCAGTAGTTCCCTAACCCCGTCTTGGCAATCACTGTTCTGATTTCTATTACCATAGGTTAGTTTCACCTCTTCTTGAATATCACATAGATGAAATCATACAGTGGGTATTCATTCATCTGGTTTATTTCACTCAGCATAATGTATTGAGAGTAATTTATGTTATTGCATGAATCAGTAGTTTATTCTTTTTATTGCTGAACCCATCATATACATTTACTACAATTTGTTTATCCATTCATGTTAACAGATGGTTGGTTGGTTTCCAGTTTTTAGCCATTATTAATAACAATACTATAAAAATGTGCATGTAAATATTTTGCTGCACTTCTATTTTTATTTCTCTTATATAAATCCCTAGGAGTGGAATTGTCGGCTCATAGGGTTGGTGTAGATTTAGATTTATGAGAAACTGCTAAATAGTTTTTGAAAGTGGTTGTATATTTTAAAATTCCACCAGCCATGTATGAAAATTTCGCTTGCTTACCTCCTTGCCTAATTTTGGAATTCTTAGTTTGTAAAATTTTAGCCATTTTAATATGTGTATAATGGTATTTTAATATAATTAAATTAAATTTTCCTCATTATTAATAATATTAAGTACTTTTCCATGTGCTTATTGGCTGGTCGTTTATCTTCCTTTATGAAGTTGCTATACATATTATCTTTTGCCAATTTTTACACTTTAAAAAGAACCTATTTTTTCAGAACAGTTTTAGCTTCACAGCAAAACTGAGAGGAAGATACAAAGATTTCCCATATACTCCTGACCCCTGCATATATATAGTTTCCTTTATTACCAACATCACTCACCAGAGTGGAACATTTACTTCAACTGATGGTCCTACATGGACATATCTCATCACACAAACACCTTGTCTTTAAGTTTAATTTGTTTGACACTAATAAAACCACCTCAGCTTTCTTATGCTTACAGTTTCCATGATACATTTTTTCCATCCTTTACTTTCAACCTACTTCTTATCTGTATATTTAAGATATCTATATCTCTTGTAGACTGCTTTTAACTACATCTTATAATAAATTCCAGAAATTCCTACTTTTAATGAGTGTTTTGCAGATAAATATTTAATGTAATTATTTAGATGTTTGGATTTATGTCAGCCATTTTTGCATTTGTTTTTTAATAATCCTCTTTTTCTTTCATCTTCTTCTGTCCTCATTTTTTCTTTTGTTTAGATAATTTAGTGAGTTTAAGTATTTTATTTTAATTACTCTATTTGCTTCTTCAAGGTTGCTGTGACTGTAATATGCTTCCTTGATGTATCACAGCCTACTTTGATACTGAACATAGTCTCTCAGATTTACCCATATATTTACCATTTCTACCGCTTTTAATTTTTTTCCCATCAATCTGAATTTCCAACTGAATTTCTCAACTTTTTCCATCTGCAAATATATTTATTTCACTGTCATTTTGGAAGAATATTTTCAGTAGATGCAAAGTTTTAGGGCACATTTTTTTTTATTCAATGCTGTGGGGATATCATTCCATTTTCTTCAAGCCAACATTGTTTTTTATAAAAAGTCAGTCATCATTTATATTATTTATCACACTGTTTTTCTGAATGCAATGTATCTTTTTTCTTTGACTATTTTTAAGATTTTCCCTTTGCTATTTATTTGCATGAGTTCGCTGTGAATGTGACTAGGGATGGATGTCTTTGTATTGAATCTGTTGATTTATTTTTTCACCAAATTTTGGGGAATTTTATCTTTATTGCTTTAAGTTGTCATTTGCTTGCGTTCGGTTGTTCCTCTGTGTGTGTGTGTGTGTGTGTGTGTGTGTGTGTGTGTGTGTTTGCCCCATTTTCTTTCTCTTTTTCTAGAACTTTAATACATGTAATTTTGATCACTTGATGCTATTTTTTATGTTACTAAAGCTCTATTTTTTTCTCCTTTTTCTCTCTCTCTCTCCAGGTTAGATACTGTTTATTACTCTGTCTTCAAGTTTACTGACCCTTTCTTCTGCAGTCTTCAGTCTGGTGTTTATCGCATCTAGTAAAATACTGATTTCAGATCTTGTCTGGTGAGCATGAGTTTGACCTGTTTGCTTTCTCTCAAGGACAGTAGTACTATGCTGTTTGTCTGGCGTCTGTGAACAGTTGTTTTATATATTTTGTCCACTTTTATAGTTTTTCATGTTAGGTGGTTAAGCCCAGTAACAGTTACTCTGTCGTGTGCTGAAGCAGAAATCACTTATATTGTCTTTTTTATATTGTGTGCAGTGTTTATATGTTACTTATGATTACCATTATTTTTGTGTAGGTATAGTTGAAAAATTAATTCATAGTTCTGAGAGAGATGGTAGATTAGTGAATGTGCTAATTAGGATTTTGAAATTCTGAAAAATGTATAACAATTGTGTTATGTGAGAATTTATCTTAGAATTAATGATGTTAGATAATCAAATTAGATCAACTTTGAGATTATCTACTTGATTACTGATCTTAATTTGTATAGTTTCACTTATCTCTCAAACTTTTTTCTTTATTCAAGGTCCAATTTTAGAAGTTTGGATAAACATTGTATTAAGTAGCAATTACTTTTTCTGTCTGTGGTAACTCAAATTTTCTATCAGTAAATTATCATAACCAACAAAGTCACACAGAAAAATGTCACTGAATTTATGCCAATTCAACCAGTTATTTAAATAAATAAAATAATAGAATATTTGGAATCTATTTTTTGTTATTTCAAGTTAATCAATTATGATTCTGAGTTGAAATGGCTAAACCGGTTGAATGGTTCAGAAAAGCAGCTCTTGATTCTAAGCTATTGTTTGTTTTACAAAGTTAGAACTTTGTCATTAATTTCTAGATCCTTTATGTACTTCACATGTGTAAGATTTGAGATTGTCTTATACTCACAAATATACTCTGATCCGAATTATTGATTATTCTTACCTCTTTTTTAAACTACCTTTAAATGTTAAATTATAGAGCATTTATTGGCTATAAACAATGCCTTTCTAATGCATAATAAAGCAAGAAAGTTCTAATGATATAGTTTCTAAACCTCAACAGATTTTCTTAGCACATGTGACTAGAGATTTTAAACTATAGGATACATTGTTTATAATCTAGTAAAATAAATATTGTTTTTACTACACTGTAATGTGATAGAAAAAGCCTCAGACAAATTGGAGTCCTGGTTTCTATTTCTGTCTCTATGATTTTCAGCACATGAATTTAGGTGGGCCTTTCCCTCTTCCTAATCCCAGTGATTTTATCTGTAAAATTCCTATGACGTATTACGTCAGTGTGTCTTGACTAAAGTGTGGATGGATTAAAGGTTATACCTTGTTGTAAACACATCTGCCTACTGTTTACTTACATTATTTTGTTATAATATTATTTAATATAGCCAAACATAAAAGTTGTGAAGTAATTTAAAGATGATGCAAATACTCTGCTATTCCTCAGATTGAGAGGTGAGGCCTACCTCCCCTCTCCTTGAATCTGGGCTGGACTTGGTGACTCATTTGATCTATGGAGCTTGACAGAAGTGACATTATAGGATTTCCAAGGCTAGGACATAAGAAGCCTTGCAGCTTCTATGAGGGCATCTTGAACAGTCTCTCCATGAGCCCTGAGCAGCTATATAAGAAATCTGACTACCCTGAGACCATCTGTTGGGAGACAATCAGCTGTGGATTAATGTTTCTGCATGTCTCTTGAGCAGAGTCATCAATTGCCATCTTGGGGGGTACTAACTTTTCAAGGATTTTGTAGAGTGAACAATCTTGAAAGACACAGACAGTGTCTCCCTGCAGAGCAGAGGGTAGGGATGCTTAACCACCATTGTTAAAAATTCAGGTTACCCAAGCATAGGATTTCTCTCCTAAAATGCAATGCAACGAGTATGTTGGCCTGCCTGTCTTAACCTGTGAGACTTGCAGGCATGGAGAACCTACACAAATCCTGATGCCGCTTCCTGTGCTATGAGTAATCAAGTCATTTATCTGTGATCCAAGGGTTTCCTGTCTTCTATGGGCATCCGTTAAACTATGACAGGTTGACTTGTTTACTTACAACTTAGGTAAAATCCCACACCCTTCACAGTTCTTGCTATTGTCACACTGGAGAGGCCTCTGGTGCTGAGAATAGCCCTTCAACGATCCCCACAAGATACTGGGTCCTCTAGGCCAGTCCATCTTCTGGTTGAATATGACTAACTGATCTCAGTCAACACCATGAACAACAGAAGAATTGCCGAACTGAGCACTGTCCATCAAGAGATATTGAGGGGCCGGCTCTGTGGCCAAGTGGTTAAGTTCACGCGTTCCGCTGAGGCGGCCCAGGGTTCGGATCCTGGGCGCGGACATGGCACAGCTCGTCAGGCCACATTGAGGCGGCGTCCCACATCCCACAACTAGAAGCACCTGCAACTAAGATATACAACTATGTATGGGTGGGGGGGGGGGAGGGCGGAGTGGGGGTTTGGGAAAATAAAGCAGAAAAGAAAAAAAAAACCACAAGATTGGCAACAGTTGTTAGCCTAGGTGCCAATCTTTAAAAAAAAAAAAAAAAAGAGATATTGAAATGGTTATTGATTTAAGTCACTAGGTTTTGGGATATTTTGTTACACAGAAAGAGATAACTGGAACAATTTGTTAAAAACTATTTCATTACACTTACATAGCACTCAAACAAAAAATAATATACCAATTATATACAAACATAATGACACAATTCTAAGACGTTTTCAGTTTCCTTTTCTTAACTTTTCAATTTTAATGCATTTTTCTTTCTGTAGGGACAAAAATAAGCTACCATAATGCACTTATTTTTTTTTTCCTTTGGCGAGGAAAATTGGCCCTGAGATAACATCCGTTGCCAATCTTCCTCTTTTTACTTGAGGAAGATTTTCCCTGAGCTAACATCTGTGCCAATCTTCCTCTATTTTGTATATGGGATGCCACCAAAGCATACCATACTGTACTCTTATAAGAGGGTAATCAAAAAGTCAGAATACCTCATAGGATAGGAGGGTAGGAATGGAAAGAAGATATGAAAAGAGATGATTATACTTTACATGTGGACATGTAAGACAAAAGCTGCTCTTCTGGATGCAGAAACATAAAAAGTTGTCAGAAAAAAACATAGTGCATAAGTTCATTTTTATCATTATTATATTTTTATTCAGTCAATAAATATTAATAAGAATTAGATCATTTTCCTCTTAGACAGAAACCCTAGATGAGAAAAAAAGTAGAGAAGAGAGGCTTGGGAGAAGTTGCATTTGCATTGTCCCATCTCTTGAAGAACTAGTAACCAGTCACTAAGAGGTCAAGCATGAGGACTTGCTATGAGAGTAAAGATATAATAATACCAATTTGTTTAAAATGATTTGGTGCCTGAATCTGATTATTTTAGATGGGAAAAATAAGCCTGTTATGTATATTAGTCAGGAATTCAATTAAATCATTTTTATTTCAAAAACATAAAGGTTCTTATGAATGTTATTTAACTACCTAAACTAGCAAACTTTTTATATATCAGTGATGTATAAAACACTATTCTGGCCATAGATAATATGAAATAATGAATAATATATGGCATATGTGTTCAAGGAGCTTATAGTCACGTACGTGAGATACAATTTCAGTAATGTAAAGCTACCGTTAACTATTTGAGTTTTGTGTTCCTTTTCAGAACAAAAAGATTCAAGTTGTCTCATAAAGATGTGAAAAAGTTGGAGGGAAGTAAAAATGAACTTTACAATAATTTAAAGAATCAGAAGGAGAACACAGGTTATGAGGTTTAGACGAGGCATATTCTATTACTAGGAAAACATTTTATTGTATTGGGGGTGATTAAAAAAGTGTTACATTTATAATCAGAGAAATGTGAAAATAAAAAAAGAACATTCCCAACAAAGTGCTACAATTGAAAAATAGGTTTGTTAAAGT